>NC_136484.1:2854713-2892213 GCF_053919585.1 Euprymna scolopes
GAACACTTCAGCTTGGGGTAGCTTGCCTCTTTTCATCACAAGAATAGCACATTTAGCAACTACCTCAAGGCAGGATCGAAACCCGACCGCCCAAATGACAGTTAAGCCTTCTTGCCAATACGCCATTCGGCTGCTGCTGTGCGGGTAATGAATTAACGATGTTTTGGGATATATAAGTGCATTCAAATAAGACTGAAAATCAAGTGGAGGTTTTTAACTTCTGCTGCTGCTGTCCCGTAACAATCCAAATGCTTTAGCATAGAAATGAGAATCGCTCAAAATGAAATACGTCAGACATTTACTAAGCTTTCCATAAGAAAAGAGGCCACGGTATAAACTTTCGAAATATTTTCAGGAAGTATTGAGTTGTTAGAGATTTTTATAAACGACTAGGAAGTTCAAACCTCGGATCGAAATTAATGGAAAAAAAGAAAAGTGCAGAAAATTTGAGGAAAAGTGGTTTAATCATTTAATTATTGAAGCGTGTCGTTAGAAAGCAGGATGAACCCGCGATTGTTGCTGAATTGCAACAAGAACTGAGATGCATAATTTGTGGCAGATTTTTTTTATTTCTAAAAATCGGTTTAGAAAATTATATGAAGGCACATTATGTCAGGCATGACAAACAAAATTGTATGAGACTGTGCTGCTTCCTAGACCACACAAGTGTTGCTGTAATATCTCTGGTGCCATCTCAAATTCAGCAAACGTTTTGAAAAAAATCTCGAAGGTGCATAATGAAGTTACACCACATACAACACAAAATATTGCCAAGTTCCTCTGGCACCCCTGTGAACTATTTTGCAAGAATGTTGCTGGTTTTACGAGCCATCTACGTGCACCTGAACGCTCTACACCAATCTGAAAAGATGGCAAGCTTCTGTCTTTAAGTGGTAATCATCATATATGTGTGTGTGTGTGTGTGTGTGTGTGTGTGTGTGTGTGTGTGTGTGTGTGTGTGTGTGTGTGTGAAATGCTGAATGTCTTATTATATAGCGAAACTACCTGCATATTATGAGACACATTCCTAAATCATCTTTTTCGATTAAAGTCAACAAGCGGTCGCGCAACATTCATGTTTGGCTGATCAATATTTACATTATATTTTTTTTGAAATCCCATTTTGATAGTTTTAATAAATAAAAACACGAAGGAAGTGAATTTTGCTTATTTTTATTTATTTCGTTCGCCATTTTCATTTCGCTTTCTTCTCGTTTTAAAATGTCGGCGTTGAAATGAAAAGTTCTGTTAAGACTTGTCATTCATTCGCTCTTTTGTCCGACATTTCCTTTTTCTTGTCTCGTTTATTTGTTCCGTTTGTATTTGCCGTTCCGTTTTGACAACGTTTTGTTTGTGTCGCCACTACCACCGCACACCTTCCTGCAGTCATTCCCTCTTCTATCCCCTCCGACAAACAGCGCTATCAGCAAAAAGATGGGACATCATCGGTTGGGCCTGTAGAACCTATTTAAAGACTGACGCGTCTTCAGCGATAAAAGCTTTCCCCCTCCCTTCCTCATTTTTTGTTTTACTTTGCTTTGCATCCCCCTCCGCACCCGCTCTTCTTTCGTTTTTTTTTTTTACTTTTATTCTGGTAAGGCGGAAGCGCCCGCGCGCACACACACACACACACACACACACACACACACACACACACACACACACACACACATCAACTGTTCCGGCACATTAACAATGTATTTAATGTGTAACGTAGGCAGCTTAGTTCTCCATCTGACAAGATTTAAAAAAAAATCACCGCCGCACACAAGCACACAAATACACTTAAAACATTATTCATGCATACACATGGATGTATATGCAAAATATGTACACTTTACCCACGGAACTTTATTAACTTCCTAACAAATTTCTCCAGGTATAAGTGGACTCTTTCGCGTGTACACACACACACACACACACACACACACACACACACACACACACACACACACACACACACACACACACAAGAGTTTATTTGTGACAAAAGGTCTATATTCAAAATTTCACGATGTTGTTCATCTTACCGTATATTTCTTTAATCATGTTAAAATCACCCGTTTCGTAGCGCAGAATAGTTTATGTAATTATTATGTTAATTCGTGAATTTATTCCGCCCTTACTCATTAGAAGAATATGAACACATCAACTTTAAAAGAAAATAACTCTTATCCCTGAGTGACTTCCGGGCTTTGATAAGTGGTGACCACCGGGTAAAATAAAAAAATATAAAAATATAAAGAAATACAGGCATGATTATTAAATCCGAAAATTAGAACAAAAGTTACCATTATATATATATATATATATATATATATATATATATATATATATATATATATATATATAAACAGCTACATGTCGGTCTGTCTGTCCGTCTCCATATTTTCAAACTCTATTTCCTCCGAAACTAAAAGTCGCGGAGCGGCGCTAGATGCCTCAAATGCTTAGAGTCTTTACGAACCGTTCTTTTATACCCGATTAAAATTGTTTTTAAGCGGTCAAAAATGGAGTATTTAAAAATCCTTAAAGATTCGAATCATAGTTTATTTTGAATTTTTAATTTTTCAGTTAGATCCATGTACAAGGAACATATATCTAAAATTTCAAGTGTGTAGACGCCAAATTGTCGGAGGAGTTTGGTAGAATTCTCAAAGGTCAAATCGTTGAACTTTCACCCATTACTCGCCAAATTTCTGGCCGAAAATCGATCACACCGATTTTCCCAAATCTCAGTATCATGTATATCAAATTTCGAGTTTGTAGGCTAAAAATTGACAGAGTTAGTGCGTAGGGAAATTTACACAGACAGACACACAGCCAGACAGACAGACACTTTCACACACACACACACACACACACACACACACACACACACACACACACATATATATATATATATATATATATATATATATATATATATATACGGAGAGAGATAGAGAGGGAGAGAGAGAATAAATTACAAAAAGTTATATTCTAAAATTCATAATGTTGACCATCATATAATGTATTCCATTAAATCAGTAGACTTATACAATTCTTGACAGTATCTGTTTCGTAGCGAAAAATCAATCACTTAATTATTATATCAATCAATCACATTCAATAGTTCCCCATCAGAACTCTTTACTTTCGACATAGTATTATTATGTTTACGCTATCGATTTTCTCCTAATGAGATGATAGCTGAAAGAGCTCTCGAGAGACTTCCGCCCATTATATTTAAAACTTTATTAAAATTCTGTACCTCAAAACATTTATTTATATATATCTAAACATATATATATATATATATATATATATATATATATATATATATATATATATATATATATATATATATATATATATATATATATATATGATTGTTGAGCTGGATTAAATCCGACGATATGAAATAAAATGGAGGTGGAAGGACCTGGATACTCAACGTTTCGCCCGATTTATGCGGGCTTCTTCAATGACCATCCCTCTTGAAGAAGCCCGCATAAATCGGGCGAAACGTTGAATATCCAGGTCCTTCCACCTCCATTTTATTTCATATATATATATATATATATATATACTACCTATCGCTCTCCTTTTCTCTTTCTCTTTCTCTCTTTCTCTCTCTACCTCTCTCTCTCTCTCTCTCTCTCTATATATATATATATATATATGGCAGGTGCTTGTCTGAGCTCCATTCTCTGGTCCCCCCTCGCCAATCTTTCTAAAAAAACACCCGACTAGCTGAAACCACCGTCAATAATTTTCCCCACTCCCTATCTGTGCCTAAATAAAACGTAGATACCATGAACAAATCTTCTTTATTAGAACTGCACGCCTGTGGAACTCTGTTCCGCTTGCCTGTTTCCCTCCCGACTTCAACCTGGATGTCTTCAAGTCCAACACAAACAAATTCCTGATGAACCGCCCCCCCTAAGTAATGATACCTTACCAATTCTCCAATACTATTGCTACACTATCCCTTTGATTACTGTACGCACAATAACCCTTATCCCTGAGTGGCCATTTGGCCTTGATACGTGGTGAACTCCATGTAATATATATATATATATATATATATATATATATATATATATATATATATATATAGTAAGTTATAAAATATATATGGCGATTAAGCTACACTGAATATTCCGCGTTTTATCCACTCTAGGACTCTTCAGGCTTATGTAGAGTCCTAGAGTGGATGAAACGCGGAATATTCAGTGTAGCTTAATCGCCATATATATTTTATAACTTACTAACTAGCTCTACCTACGTATTGAGCACTTTTGAAGTAAATACTTAAAGTTTACGCATAAATTTTTACTTTCGTATATCAATTATATGTGAGTAAATGAAGTAGTTATATATATATATATATATATATATATATATATATATATATATATATATATATATATATATTGGAATCGTATGCCGATGACATACTAGAAAATTGAAGAATTAAGAAACTCCGGCTTCCAAGCTTGGACACTATGTAAATATTTTTATGAAAATTTCAAATATCATTCTCATAGAAACTAGATGTTTTTTTAATTTAAGCCATAAATTTATAAGTAATGAGAGATTATGTGACGCAGATCTGTTAATCTAATTTTGCAATCATCATCATCATCATCATTGTCATCTTTTTTTACATGGGGGTCACCACTCATCAAGGCGGGAGGCCACTCAGGGATAAGGGTTATTGCGTGTACAGTAATCAATGAGCTAGTATTGTAGTAATCATTAGTATTGGAGATTTGATAGAGTGTCTTACTTAAAAGGGTGATTTGTCAGGAATTTGTTTATGTTGGATTTAAAGACATCCAAGTTGGGAAACACGCAAACGTAAGAGAGTTCCACAATCGTGCACTTCTGAGAAAGAAGCTCTGCTCATGGAATCTACGTTTTAATTTAGGCACAGATAAAGAGTGGGGAAAATTATTGACAGTAGTTTACGCCAGACGGGTGTTTCCCGTGAAAGATTGCCGAGGGGGAAAGAGAGATTGGAGTTCAGACGAGCACTTGCCATGGAAATACCGATAAAACAAAGACAGGCTCGCAAAGTCTCTTCTGTGGGAGAGAGGTTGCAGGGAAGAGAAAAGGGCATCCCCCACTAAACCACGAAGTCTATTTTGTACTCTGTCAAGGCAGAATAGGCTGTTTTTAGCAGCTCCTGCCCAGATGTGGCAGCAGTACTCCATCCTTGACGTACTTGGCTTTTATACAGATAGAGAATTACATCAGTATCTTCTGGAGCGGTAGAAGGATCCCACCATTTTCCCAGCATCCTTCGCAACAGACCTGATGTGCGTGTTCCATTTCAGATCAGGAGTAAAGGCCGAACCCAGAAGCTTCTCAAAACATGGGGCTTCTCCTAGACGAGAGCCATCCATTTCAATTGATGTCAGATGGAGATCAGAGCGTTGATGATGTAAAGATTGAAGCTTGGTTTTTGGATGCATTAAAAGTGACCAGCCACCTCTTCCCCCACTGTACCACGCGCTCAAGGTCAGAGGAGAGAAAATCAGAGAGAACTTTGTCATTTGCGGCCTTTGATGTGTTGCCATAGATGGTTGTATCATTAGCATAGATGTCAACGAATGATTTAAGTATGTCTCAGTAGTTGTATGGTTACTGTATTATTACTATCATTATCGGGAGTAGTATAAACCTTATTTGCATTGTTAGTATTCTAAATAGTCGTATTTAGATTATGAATAGAAAAATGTGTTTGCATTATGAAGCTGTTTTCCAAAAATAATGCCTCCTTTTTATTCCGTCGGGATGGATCAGAAGTGATTGCAAATTACAGTGTTATGATAAGTGACCTTATGCATTTATGATTTGAAATTTTATCTCTCTGTTACAGATATTGACGGTGTGAGACTCTAAGAAAGCAACCCATGTCAGGGATGTACGTCAGAAGCAAAAATGTCTCCATGCAGAAAAAATTAACCTAATAAACAATCCAGCGGTGATGTTGAACGGTAGAGAAGCCAACGAACTCGATGTCAGTACAGTTAGGAAATCGATTCTTCGATTTCTTAGTGACGTTATAGATTTGAGTGACAAAGTGCACTCCGTACTTTTACGGCCGAGGCAGCGTTCATCGCTGGCAAAGATGCATTGAGAATGGTGGTGACTATGTAGAAATATATATTCGGGAGCATAATAGATCGCTCGTTTTAATGGTACCATTCATGTCTTCGTGGTCTTTCAACGTTTTAGTTTCTTTAGTTTAAAAACGGAAAGACTTTACTTTTAGAATATTCCTATAATAACGCAAAAAACTAGCTGTTCGATCCAAATGTGACAATATTTGATAGTGTTCTATTTCAGAATCTATTGAAGTATTAGTTTAACCCTAACAAAACATATCGCCACTTGGGCGTAAGAAGTTACTATTTGGGAGTATGCCTAGTGAAAGTTTTACAAGATGGCGGTTTACAGTACATGTAAACTTCTGCATATCAGTACCGTCAGGGAAGAAGTTTGCAGCAAGGTAATTCCTGTATGTCTCCATATTTTCAATATTTCAATTTGTCTGTCTGTCTCCATATTTTCAAACTCTATCTCCTCCGAAACTAATCACAGAGAGGCGATAGGAGCCTCAAATGATTGGAGTCTTTACGGACCGTTCTGTTATGGGTCTTTAGCCGATTAAAATTGATTTAAGCGGTCAAAAATGGAACATTTAAAAAAAAAAGATTCTGAATCTTAGTTTATTTTGATTTTTTTTATTTTTTATGCGTTTGAATAGAACACTTTCTTGCATTTAGTGACCTTAACAGTGAAGGTGTGCGATTTTGTTGCTAAGCGGGTTTGTCGAGGGGGCACAAGTTCAACGAGTTCATCCGAGCACATTTCATTAAAATATTTGTAAAACAGGCACAGCGATGCGATAATACGATGATGGGACAGGGATTGGAGCTTAGTTGACAAAGTGGGACCTATTAGATTGAATTATTATTCTTTGAATAGTTTGAAGCCTGTGAAATATAAACTACAGAATTGCGACGGAGATATGGAAGCAGTGGATAGCATGATCTAATAGTAGGCGTTCAGTTTTATACGCTTAATGTAATTAGTCGAATAACATAAAAATATGCGACAATATCCAAATTAAGTTATGCAGTCCTTGAAGACGCGACTATCATTTAATCGCTACTCCTCATAAAATGGTTGATAAATCCAAAACAATCGCAATACGGACGACATCAGATTATACGACAAACTCAAGCAGTAAGACTCTCCTGGAATATCTCATCCATCCAAGACTAGTTGTACAACGCACATAAAAAAAGGTGGCATACATCGGCACGAAACTTCACTCGTAAGGAAGACCAACTTCACTCAACCTGTAATGATATTTGGTGTGCTTCTGTTGTTTAATACTGCTAAACAAAAATGAATGAAACTCAATTAAGATAGCTATACTCTATCACATACTGTTAAAAGCTGTGTGCACGCAGTGACCGTTGGAAGGTCATATGTGTCGCAGCCAGACAGATTTCGTGTCAAACCCTAGATAATGAGTGTTTGAGAACTTCCATGATTCACTAGTCCAAACATCTGACACCAACTCATTTGAGTATTGGCTGAGGAATGCTTGATATGGATATCTAAAACGGTCCTAATCATCGGGATTGAAACCGACGGTACTAATGACTTGTCTCATCTAACAACTTTCTGTACACAAAATACAAAATATAAATACGCTCTTATTTTTCGGATTTTCTTTTTAATTGAGCACTCTGCTAGATTTCTTTTTCACAAAAAAACTAATCATATATATATATATATATATATATATATATGCTACACACGCGCGCGCGCGTGCACACACACACACACACACACACACACATATATATATATATATATATATATATATATATTTAAATATAGTCATGTATATATACATGTATATATATATATATATATATATGATTGTTGAGCTGGATTAAATCCGACGATATGAAATAAAATGGAGGTGGAAGGACCTGGATACTCAACGTTTCGCCCGATTTATGCGGGCTTCTTCAAGAGGGATGGCCATTTTATTTCATATATATATATATATATATATATGTGTGTGTGATTGCCTTTTTTAGTAGAACTTGGCCATGTCTAAAGTTAGTTACTGAGCGTCAGTGGCACGCAGGTGTCACTTAAAACCAACTTCAGTTTTACATAGACGTCCTCATATGTGACACAAAAACCTTGGACAGGTAAGGATGCCTGCACGTACGTCAGTATGAACTAGCATGACTACCCGGCGTTGCCCGGATGGAGAGAGGTGGTATACTAAGGATATTAAGCAACCCCCAGAAATGCACCCTAAAAAATAAATGAATCAAAAAAACTTTTGTTTCAATAAAAAGTAGCAGCGTGTACCTGTGCTGCAGTAGGTAGGCTCGAACCTGTAACGCGAAAGAGGAAAAGGAGGTGGAAAAGCTCACGCGCTAGCTGTCATGACCACGACGGTTTATGACGTCACAACGGATTGAAATAACGATTATATAAAATATATATCAGATTACTAGGCAAAAATGTCGACGCAAAAAGTGACCCCTCCTTGCAAAAAAAAAAAAAAGAAAAGATAAAAGTCCAGTCCACCCAGACAGAATTGATCTTTTTGGCCAATTTTTACATATTTTTCGTTTCTAACGATACCAATTTAATTACGGTCCAATACGTCTGGCAAAAGTTTTTCCCAGAGATAGAAACACACACACACACACACACACACACACACACACACACACACACACACACACACACACACAAACTAAACACACATGTTGATTTTTATCAAATAAATCTCAGAATATCTTGTAACGTCACTTTTTAATTTACCGATTAGACAACACATATGTCACTTTCACTCTGGTGATGGTAGCCTCCTCATCCCGTCTTTAGTTGTGTGATATAAAATGTTTCACACTCCATCTTTTGATAGTGTTTCTATAAAGCACGCTTTAAGACATCATGATTGCTCTTCAACCCCTTGGTTGTTTTTCATTCATAATTGTCGATTATCCTAGTGTGCCTAGAGTATCTCAAGTAGAGAAGTAGGGTATCAGACACAGACACCAACCGCTGTGAGTTAGTTCACTGTGGGTTCGGTTTCGATTTTTATATAGAAACAAGTGTCTACAAAAGAAAAAAGAACAAATTGAGCAAATGATTGCCACTGATACAATTAACTATTAATAATTCGTAGATATTACGTATCTGAAATTGGAAAGCATTCTATTTAAAACTACTGTATTATTCTAGTTCATATTTATTAGGATAAGAGAGGGCAATGTAGTGTACAGTCTGAAATAGTAGGAAGGAGGAATTACTAATTTACCCCCGAATATCTATTATATTAATCTATCTCTAGCTCTAATCCTATATGAAAGTCACATTGTGTGTGTGAGTTCCTCATGAATTCCAAAAACGCTGAGCCTTTCTTTTGCAATTTTCACACAACGGTAATTTATGTCTGGCGGTGTTCTTAGATATTTTTTGTAAAGAAACTCATCTTATAAGTATTAAAAATCGAAAAAAAAAACGTTCTTAAAAATAGTCTTCCACTCTTAAAAATAAAAAAGAAATATTTTTTATAGGGGAACATTTTACGACACCGACCAGAGGAAATAATAAAATCTCAGCAAATCATTTTCAAAAATCGAAGAAATCTAACCTTAAAAATCGTATTTCTCTCATTAATAAAAAAAAAGAAGAATTTTTACTGGGGAATATTTTACGTTACACTGGCTAAACAATTATAAGAAGTTAAGCCCAAATATTAGCTTGGTAAACAAACACAAACGGAATTTGATGAACGACATTATCATTATTTATTTATTTGCGAATTAGTCCACCGGCCAAATTATACCTCCTAATATATAATAATCAATAAATGATTGGTCCTATAATAATACATACGCAATCTGTATAAATTAAAATATCATGTTTAAGCGTATTGTACGATTGGGCACCAAACGGCGTTCAACTAGTATATCTATAAAACTGAGAATGTGTGTGTGAGAAGGCACTACTAAACCTATTTACTCAAACGAAATTTTGATCAAGCGACTTAAAATTAGGTATATAGGGTATTCAGACATATGGAAAAAATTTAATCGGGTTTCATTCGGAAAAAGGGAAAAATTGGTGCTTGGGGATCATCGGAGTATCTGTTTTTCAATAGTTGCACGACTGCGCATGCGCAATTCGTTCACATTATGTTAAGCATCAGTAGGTTTTAAAACACTTTTAAATGTCGTATCAAGTTAGCTTTATGGTTATCGTACTTGACTCGCTGTGTTTATGTTTTTGGTTTCGATCTCAGCTCAAGTATTTTTTTACTTACAAGAAGTGAACTGTATAGCAAAAAATCGTAATACTGGCATGAACATGTCTCAGTTTCCGTTTATTTTTCTTCATTGTTTTAAGGAATTAAACGTTACGTTTAATACTGTTTTAAGGAATTTAACGTTACGTTTAATACTGTTTTAAGGAATTTAACGTTACGTTTAATACTGTTTTAAGGAATTTAACGTTACGTTTAATACTGTTTTAAGGAATTTAACGTTACGTTTAATACTGTTTTAAGGAATTTAACGTTACGTTTAATACTGTTTTAAGGAATTTAACGTTACGTTTAATACTGTTTTAAGGAATTTAACGTTACGTTTAATACTGTTTTAAGGAATTTAACGTTACGTTTAATACTGTTTTAAGGAATTTAACGTTACGTTTAATACTGTTTTAAGGAATTTAACGTTACGTTTAATACTGTTTTAAGGAATTTAACGTTACGTTTAATACTGTTTTAAGGAATTTAACGTTATGTTTAATACTGTTTTAAGGAATTTAACGTTACGTTTAATACTGGCCAACGCTGGGAACATCTTCTAGTATGAATATATTTTTTTGTTTTGAAACCAGAAAACGAATCGAAGCGCAGAAATTAGGAACCCGGGATTTTTGGGGAAAATCTACAACAATGCAGTTAATAATGGGCAGTTAACAATTCCCCCACTATCAAACAATCATGAGGTTGTTTGCACGGCAACCGAGAAGGCTAATCTGTTTGCCAGTCGGTTTTTCTCAAACTCCACATTGGTCCCGGCAAACCACCCCTCCTGATTTTCCTTTGCGGACAGACGCCACATTAGATGATCTGAAAATCACCCTTTCTCAGATGAATCGTATAAAAAACCTAGACACCTCGACAGCATGTGGGCCCGATCTCATCCCGGCTGTGATATTTAAAAAATGCTACGCTGAGGTTGCTCCAGTTCTCTCCAAACTTTACAACAAATAACGAATCTTGCTTTCCCGACTGCTGGAAAATTGCTTCTGTGGTACCGGTTTTCAAGAATTCTGGCGAAAGAACTGACCCATTAATTATCGCCCCATTAGCATCCCCTTGCTTTTCGCCAAAATATTTATTTTTTTATTTATTATTTAAATAATAGTTCATCACCTTACAGCTGCTAAACTTCTAACCGACAATCAATATGGATTAAGGCAAGCCCATTCCGTAGCAGATATCCTAACTGTAATCTCTGACCGTATATATCGTTCACCGGACAAAGCAAGGTAGGGTAGAGCGGTATCCCTTTATATATCTAAGGCTTTTGACAGAGTATGGCACGATTGTCTTCTAAGCAAAATCAGGTCATATGGCATCACTGGAAGATGCATCACATAATTAAAACCTTCTTAAGTAAGAGAAGAATCCCGGTTGTCCTCGACGGTCGTACATCTAAACAATATGATATAAATGCGGGAGTGTCTATCCTGGGATCTTTATTATTCCTAATATTTATAAATGACCTCCCTGATAAAATTGTCTCTGAAATGAGTATGTTTGCTGATATAACAGGCACGAGGGGAAATTTTTTCTGATTTCGATTTCCACCAAAATTCCGATTTTTCCGACTCCCGATTCAAATGAATCGTCTCAACACAAATAAAAAAAACACCAGATAATAACAATTCCATGCATTTTAGCTTGGAGACTGATTACGAGGATAAAATATGAAAGATTGTGTGTAGCTAAATTTCCATACATTTTCATAACTTACTACTTGGCCCTACTCACGTATTGAGCACTGTTGGAGGAAATATTTAAAATTGATATATAAAATACTATATGTTGCAATAGTTTCGATATACTGAAGTAAAAAAAAAATGATTGAAAAACAGTTGGAAGGTACTATTTATAGACACTGGCGATAGGAACTGACCAATGAAATGAAGCCACGTTCTGCTAGCAATCACTCAGAAACCAGAATTATTCCATAACAATATTGAATCTTTCAGCATTCCCTCACATGATTTTTTTCGTGTCTAACACAAGGAGAAATTTGCTCTTCGTCTGCAGACTTTTACAGTCAGACACTTGTACAGAGCGACTACCTAACTGAAAACTTACTCTGCGTCTTTACTCCGCATTTACTTTTACAATTCAAAGCTTCTGTGATTGACGACTTCCATTTTGTTTTGGAACAAATGTTTTTCTTTTCTTCGGTAACCAAAAATGGCTTTCAATTCTAAGCATATTTCTTTAAAATATTTTATGTTATACATGAAATAATATGATTCACGTGTAAGAGCGGTACCCCATCCATTTTTTTATTTATGATTTTTTTAAAAAAGTTTACAGCATATTATTGTCGAATGGAAATTAATCTATCAGATTTAAAAAAAAGGAAATATTTTATTTAAAAAAAAAACACATGGATTAAAAATTAGGAAAAAAATCACTGGACAAAACCTTTGTAAATGTCGGGTGACGAAACCTGACAATAACCAAATTTATTAATATAAAATAATCGAAGAAAAACAAACTTCCAGCCTAATTAAAAATAAAAATAAAAAGGCTAAACATGCTAAATTATTTTTTAAAAAAAAGGTAAATATACAAATTTTGGCTCATAAATGTCGAATGGTTCTAAAATGGGTAATCAATTTACTAGAACGCTGCTTTAGTAACTGAACAAAACTCTACGAATATTTAAATATTGATTTTTTATTTTTTGTTTTTATAATCTAGTAGATTAGTGTCAATTCGATAATAATTCGATAATAATCCGCGGAAAAAACTGAAAAATAAAGTCGAAAATAAAAAATAAGAGGATGGGTTTACCGCTCGTATACGTGAACAAATAATACATACAAAACCCCGAGATACGTCATTAAAAATTAGTAACAAAATACAGTACAGTATATAATACACATGTATATAATCAAATAAGATTATAAATAAAACCGTAAGGCGAGGCAATTACTGTAACTAGGGGTCGGAAAACATCGTGTTCCACATTGTAACTAGAAAAAAAAAACGTATCCTAGTGCCACCATATCCCAAGGTTCCACTGTATATACTTTTGGAAGAGATCAACGCCCTCATTGAACGTTTCCCACTTTGTCCAATTCTGTAAATCTGTTTATGTTTTCATGTAACATTTTTTTTTCTTTCAAAATCATTTTTTTCGTGTTTGCTTTATTTTTATTTGTTTTCAAACGGAAGATAAATTTCATTTCTCTCCATCATTCAGTTTTTTTAACTTTCATTTTTCACTTCGTTTTCAAAAACTATTTGTACTTACAGCGTTGTTTTGATATTTTCAACATCACTTGACGTACCCCCCCATACATACACAAACATAAAAAACACGAGATTTTCTTACCGAACCATTTTATCGCTGCTTTCTTTGTTTTTTTTGTTTTTGTTTTGTTTCCTTTTTGCTTATTTTATCTTCTCGCATTTTTGTTATTATCCGCAATATTTTTGCTAAACGTTTTGCGGGTTCATGTAAAACACGGCCAATGTTTCCATTGAAAACACCCGACGAGAAATTATTTATTTCTTTTAAAATAACAACGATTAAATTTCAGTTTAATGTTTTCAACATGAGAAATTCAGATCCGATTCGGATCGTATAGAGTTATTCCCCCTTCTTTTTTTCATTTCATCAAACGCTTTTCTTAAATCACTCTCTTTCTTTCTCTTCTGTAAGTCAACAAGAACAAACGAACTCTTGAACGTTCCTCCATGTTTTCCATCGCCGAGGAAGCTTTTCATTTTCACCATTTGAGTAAACGTTTGGCAAAACGATCCATTTGAATTCCGTCCGTAATCAGCGAATAAATCGGCGACATTCTTTCCTAATCAGTTTAACTTGCACTAAATAAACAAAAACGCGTTGATTTGATTTTTAAGAAAAAAAGATTATCAATATTTACAGATTGTTTTTCGAAAATTACAATTTCAAAAAAAAAATCATGAATGCTCACCCATAAATATAACAAATACAGAAGAAAAATGTAACATTATGCAGATGCGAGGTGACGTCACTAGTAGAGAAAATGACTATAAAAAAAGGAAAATTGAACGACCACGGCTGTGTATGACGACGTGGGAGTCCGAAAGAGGGTTGAACAGTAGCGAACAGGGTTTGCGCGTAATTGCCACCCAAGAACGTTGAAATTTATTTAATTACACAACATTTCTACAGGTGATAATAACAAAATATTACTTAAACTTTACATTTCTACACGAACGAAACAATCAAATAAAACTTCAAATTCGAAATTACGTTGAATGTAACAATTCTTATGTACGACTTGCAAGTTTCCAACTTTACAAAATCGACTTTGGAAAGAAGATGCTGACATAGGAATGTGTATTATAATCAAGTATCAAAACAGTTGATTAATTGAAAATACTGGACAATGCACCGAATAGATCAGAAAATTCTGACGAATACAAGTCATAATACTATTTTTAGAATAGACCAAGCCTAGAAACGTTATTCATAGGTGAAAGATTGTAGACAACAAGAAAATGTGGTTTCAAATAAATCACAGAAATGGTTCTGCACACCAAGAACCATCAAATGGAACTGACACTCATCAGCCAAAAATAAGGCAACACAACTCCATATATGGTATGATAGTAAATTTGCACACATAAAGGATAGTGTCACGTGTGAGTAGCAGTTTAGAGCGATTGAAAGCACCTGCACTACAACAAGCTGAAAAAAGCAATATATCTAGTTAATGAACAAGAAAGATTTGAAGAGAAAGAGTAGGCAAGGAATTTTTGAGTCAATTTCTCCTAAAATTCATACGAGGAAAAGGGACACGTATGTGATTAAAAGACACGGGCTGATAATTAAACGAAACATACCACTGCTTATTAATTTTTATTGATTGCGGACTATTATCCTCATCTTTTTCTTAGTTGTTTCACGACGTTTCGGCCAACTATTCCTCTGGCCTTCGTCAGGTGGTAATCGCGACGGATAGGAACTCTAAAACTCGTGAAACAACTAAGAAAAAGATAAGAATAATGGTCCGCAATAAATAAAACTTAATAAAACAATGCTGATCTCAATAATGAATTCCAATTAAATAATATGTACCATTCGGCACGGACCGATCACGGAAGATAATAAATAAACATGGATTTATAAAACCAAAAAATTCAAGCTTGATCGCCCTTCGGGGCCCGTGGCACAGCTGATAGACGTTGAATCTCTACGATTCCAGGTGAGAATTGTCTGACAATAGCGGTTTCAATCCTACCCAAAGCCGGCCAGATGCTTACTTGACCAAAACGTGGTGAGACGACAACAACTACGGAAGTCAGTAATTACAGTGGATGCACTCAGGAGATTCAGAGTTCCTATCCGTCGCGGTTACCACCTGACGATGAACAGAGGAATAGTTGGCCGAAACGTCGTGGAACAACTAAGAAAAAGATGAGTATAATAGTCCGCAATAAATAAAAATTAATAAAAAAAATACTCATCTCAATAATGAATTCCAATTAAATAATATATACCACTGATTACCGAAATCTCTAACTAAATTCAAGTAAACTTCTAAATCAGTTGCATATTTAAACGGATGCGACGCAATACCAGAATAGGGAACATAACCATCAGTATAGATGTTAATCTTCTGAATACAGGATGGAACAATAAAATTG
The DNA here is from genome assembly GCF_053919585.1 of Euprymna scolopes. Lineage (NCBI taxonomy): Eukaryota > Metazoa > Mollusca > Cephalopoda > Sepiida > Sepiolidae > Euprymna > Euprymna scolopes. The sequence continues at coordinate 2,870,717 of NC_136484.1, forward strand.
TCGCCCTAAAGAAAACAACACAACAGCTTTATTTTAAAACGTTTATTGAAAAAATCAATTCAGGTAACGTCATGGTGTAGTAGAGCTGGCATCTATTCAATGTACTTGCCTTTAGCCTCAATCACCGCCGCGATACGGGTCCGAAACTGGGAGCATGCCTTTTCAACAAGTGCCGGCGGGAGCTCGGCGAATACTCGGCGGATGAGGCGATCAAACTCGCTTTTGATGCTGTGGGAGGTCATGATGGTGATGTTCTCGACGTAAAACCAAACAAAGTAGTTCAGGTTGGGGAAGAACGGTACAAAGTTGTAGCACGCCTTCTGAAGCCAAGCCTGGGTCTCTTTGGACTTGCGAGCCAGCGCCGAACCTTGCTGTCAGACCAAGCGTTTGCCAGCGGCCACTTGATTGCACAAGGGGATAACCACACTCTTCAGCATATCCAGGTACACTTTGGTGTTGAGTTTTAAGCCGACTTCGAAGGTGGGAGGTACCTACGTTAGCCCTCTGATTAAATTGCTGCTTTCTTTTTACTTAAATTTTACGGCGTCAGTTTTTTTTCCTCTTTTTCTCTTCCTCCCTATCTCTTTGTATATATTTTTCACACTCTCTCTTTATCACTCGCTTTTTACATTTCTTTTTATGCTGAAGAAAAATCATTCCACGGCCATGCCGAAGAAAAACAACAAACATTTATTTCCCCTCCCTCTCCCTCTCTCTCTCTCCCTCCCTCTCTCTCTTTCTCTCTCTCTCTCTCTCTCTCTCGCTCGCTCGCTTGCCCGCTCTGTACATTTGTTCCAGTAATTCATTTATTTTTAAAACTGTTAAACAATTTTAATAATTAACTATATTTTATGTTTATTCTTTTCACCCCTTACAATATAAATATATAAAAATAAGTAAACTTTTTAGTCAATTGAATTTATTTTTAATAGCATATTTTTTTCAAATAACTATGTATATTCAAATTAATATCTTATATATTTGTCAAACATTTTAGATATTTTGAAAGTATAATTATTTACAGAAACATAAAAAGAAAGCAATATGTCACAATTTTTACAGTTTTAAAAAAGTGAATTTGTAAAAAAAAAGTTTAACTGTTTTAAACTGTGATTATTACACATCTGTTAAAATATATTAAATTAAAACAACATAATAAGTACAAATCCAGTAGCTGATATTGCCGAAACATTTATTTTTTAAATCTTCGACAATCGTTATAGATTGTGTAGGTTTTAATAAAGTATATTTAAATGAAGTATATTTAAATGAAGTATATTTAAATAAAGTATATTTAAATAAAGTACATTTAAAAAACGTTACTATATTAAAAAAAGAGCAAAAAAAAAATTAAAACGTAAATATGTTTGAAAAATATATTAACAAAAATATGTTAATATTTTTCCCAAATATATAAGAAAGAAGTTTTGAAGAAGAGGGGAAGTATTGTATTCATTTTAAAAGTTAAATCTGGTTTTATACAATATTTTCTGATGTTTTACACCGATTATCTACGCTAGTGTTTTAACGTAAATTTCATTACATAATGGAAGCAATTATTTGTTATATAACAAATTCTGAATGCTGTGGAGTATTTTATTTATTTTATTTCTCGGAATTATTCTCGATATTGTGCACGCATTAACTTTTTTTTTGGGGGGGGAGGACTTTGTACATTAGGTCCACCTCCACAATTTTCTTTAGAATCACGACTTATATGGGTTTTCGACTATGCTTATTAAGAAAGTCTCATTCAAATTTTGCGGGGGCAAGTACTTATAAAGATATAGAAACCTGAATTTGCACTGTAATTCACTGACTGTGATAAAAAAAATCTCCTACCGACACTGCCACCCTCAAATTTTTTTCTTAGAATTTGCGAGGGGGGATGCTGACAACGATTATCACGGTTAAATTTTGGAAATCCCCCCCCCAAAAATTAATTGTTCGTCTATTCTGAAAACCACTCTTTCCATTGAAATGTTGAGGTGTCTATTCCGAGCGCTGTTCTTAAGATGGAGTAGTGGTTGGTGGTGCGTATTCCGAAAGTCGTTCTTAACATGGGTAGTTTGGGATATCTATTCCAAACGCTGTTCTTAACATGAAAATACTCAAAGAAGTCGTAATTGTTTTGTTTTACACGTTAAAAATACGACATAAAACTGGAATTTAATTTTATACGATTGGTGGGAGAGTTAAAAAGAAGAGAAAGACTTGAACAACAAACGGCAACAGCTTGACTGCTGTCATTGATTTCGATCACTCTAAACAGTTTATATACAGTGAGAATCCATAACCTTTTAAACTTCTGTTTTTACTTTCCATTATTATTCTAATCGACCAGTTTTCGTAATTTTATTAATTCATACTGATTTGCGCATTCATTTAATTGTTTTTTATTTTTTAGATTAAAACAGTACCTACATGTTATCCCTTCAAACCAGCACCAATCGCCAGTGAAAGCCAGATTGTATAAATTCGGCCACGACCGCCATTGTTTCTCTCTTTTACTAAGTCACCTGTTTTCTCTCTATCCCACGCTATTCTCTCTCTCTCTCTCTCTCTCTCTCTCTCTCTCTATCTATCTATCTATTTATCTATCTATCTATCTCTATATCTATCTCTTCCTTTTTTTCTTTATCTACCCCATCTTACTCTCTTTTTTCTCTGTTGCCGAATAGTCCTTCGTTTGAGTAAGGCCTTCCACTCCTAATCAGTCTGGCATCTTTTTTTCATTCACTGCCGTTCAGCAACAAAACCATAAACACCGAACAACTAAGGAAACATTAAAACACATTTGTATGTTTTGTAAATCGATTCTCACTCGAATCATCGCCCAACGTCAGACGAGAAAGCCACAAAATAACGAAAGTAAAAATTGCACTCTGCCCCTAGGGAAAACTTAGATCTACATATATAATTAAACACGCCCTTATGTTTTTACATTCTGTTAGTCCATAAGATGTAACATCAAACATTAAAGAGATTTCCTGTATGGCCGTCGCAACGCCATAACAGATTTGCTTCATGACGTGTGTCTTTCCCATTAATAGTTTTTTTTATCTTTCTTTCCATCGTTCTTTCGACTTTTTTTTGTCTTTTTGTGGTTTGTTTGTTTACATTTACTTTTATTATATTTCGAGATGCGCTTGCGCGTTTCTACGAGAGGAATTATTCTGTTGTTTGGTTCATCTGTCGCTGTTAAGGTTTCTAATATTTTAAACCCTAAACGATTAAAATATATGGGAATTAGTGTGCTGATTGTACGAATAGCCAAATTACGTGTCAAAAGGTTGGGGTCAATTTACTTAAGTTATTCGAAGTTCAGCAAAGTATTTTTTTTTATTGATTAATTAAGTTCAAATATGTATTTTCGTTTGTTTGTCACGCTTGTTTTAGAAATATTATTTTAAGCGCTAAGCGCATAAACTGAATAGCTGCATATTAAGCATGCCAATTCCTATTTGTTTATTTGTATGTTTAGTTTTTTTCTTTTTGCAGTTGTGTTTGTTTGTACAATCTTGTTTGTTTGTTGCCTTGGGTTTAGTTTCAGTTGTTTGTTTAGTTTTGTTCGGTTTGTTTGGTTTGGTTTGGTTTGGTAGTTTGTTTAGTTTTGTTTATTTATTAAGCTTTGTTCGTTTAGTTTTTGTTTAATTTCATTTGTTTAGTTTTGTTTGTTTGGTTTTGTTTATTTGTTTATTCAGCTTTGTTTGTTTAGTTTTTTTGTTTAATTTATTTGTTTAGTTTTGTTTGTTTGGTTTTGTTTATTTATTTAGTTTTGTTAGTTGAGTATTTTTTGTTTAGTTTTGTTTGCATTTTGCTTAGTTTTTTTTTGTTAGTTTTGTTTGTTTAGTTTTATTTGTGTGTACTTTTTGTTTGTTTAGTTTTGTTTGTTTTGTTTGTTTGTTTGGTTTATTTATTTAGTTTTGCTAGTTTAGTTTTTTTTGTTTAGTTTTGTTTGCTTAGTTTTTTTTTTGCTTAGTTTTGTTTGTTTAGTTTTATTTGTGTGTATTGTTTGTTTGTTTAGTTTTATTTGTTTATTTCTTGTTTTGTTTTGTATTTCGAATGGCTATCTTTCTTATGTTTTTGCAGCTGAAGTATTTACATGTCTTACTCTTTCTCTCTCCTTCTCTCTCATATAAATACTCTCTTCACCTTTTCTCTCTTTCCTTGTACTTTTCCTCTCCTTCTTTTGTTCGGTTCTTACTCTGTCACTCTCATTGCTTTCTCTCGCGTTTATATTTTTCCCTTCTTTTCATTTATTTTTATCTTTCGCTTATTTGTCCTCTTTTGTTTCTTTTCTTTCTCATTTTTATATTTTCTCTCATATTCTTTATATTTCTTTGTTTTTAGTTCTTTATTTCCCTCTCCTGGCGTTTTATCTTTCTTTCTGCATCTATTTTCTCTCTCTTTCTCTCTCTCTCTCTCTCTCTCTCTAGCTCTCACTCTCTAGATGTTTTCCTAATCTTTATCGTTTCATTGTCACTATTGTTCTTCCCATATCTGTTCATCTCATTCATATTTTCCTTTCCTTCTCTTCATTATACCCTCTCTACTACTTTCTGTTTAGTTTATCCTGCATCTTTCTTTCTTCCTTTCTTCCTTTCTTCCTTTCTTATCATGTTAATATCCACACTCCCCACTCTTTATGTCTTTCATCTAAATCTCATGTGTTACTTTCTTCTTTACTTCTTTATTTTTCTCCCCTTATCTTGACAATAATCCTTTCTTTCTTCTTTTACTTTATTGGCCACAAGATGGCCGCTTTGTTCAACTCACATCGAGGCGCTTCTCCGCTTTTACCAACCGAAAACAAAAAACAAAACAGATCAAAAGAAACTAGAATGTTTTCTTCCTTCTTTTGATTTCTCTCTATATACTTCTGTGATGAACATGTTTGTAAATTGTAAATCATTCAAAAGTATATGAACTGATTTCTACGAAGACATTTTCAATAACAATACAGGCAATCGTATCACAAGATTTAATTCAATTGTATTTCATCTTTGATATTTTATCAGATTTTATTAGAACAGTTTTCTCGTTAGTAAAACAATATATTCAGAACCTGCTTAGAAATATAAAATCTAGCATAGAGCTATCGATATATTTTTTCCAACTTATAGAGAAAACAAAACCCCAATATTTCTTCAACCACTAAAGAAGTTTCGCATATATGCATGTACATTCCATTAGAATCATCTTTCAGAAATAATAATTGTTGTGTGCTGGTTTACGTACTTTTCAAAGCATAATCGATTATTAAGAAATTGATACAGCTTTTTTTTCTGAGTCGGTTTCGTAACAGAACTGTTTTTATTCAAAATATAAAGAAACGACGCACTAACAAAAATTCAGGAACAAGAATAAAATAGCATATCCCTATTCAATAAAAACAGATAGTTTTAAAAATAGCGTTCATATATGTGTGTGTGTGTGTGTGTGTGTGTGTGTGTGTGTGTGTGTGTGTGTGTGTGTGTGTGTGTGTGTGTGTGCGTGTGTGTGCGTGTGTGTGTGCGTGCGTGTGTGTGTGTGTGTGTGTAATATTAAGATGGCGTTATCATTCAGGATAATTAACGATTCAATAGCTTTCTTTCTCAAAGTCTTGATTCGCGATATATGTGTGACTAGCTAGGCTCCCGGCATTGCCCGGTCGCACAATACGTTTAGAGATGATATTTTAATTTATGCAGATTGCGTATGTATTATTACAGACTCAATCTTCTATTGATTATAATATATTACGAGGAATAATTTGCCCGATGGACTAATTCGCAGAAACATTAATAATAATAATAATAATAATAATAATAATAATAATAATAATAATGTCCTTCATGAAATTCCGTCTACAATATCACGTTAGCTGATATTTAGACGTGACAATGAATACCCTGGAAATGTCACTTCTAATTAATGTTTAGTTTAAAATATGCAAACGAAAAAATGATTTGCGATGATTTAAATGGTACTTCTTTTATTGTAAACTGAACTTAATAAGAAAAAAAATAAATTAAAATGGTGAGATACACTTTGCCTTGAACAGAGGTCATTCGCTCTGTAATCGAATGCTCTACGATTGAGCTATATACTCAGATGGCAATAAATCTGTGTTTTTTTTTTAAATAAAAGATTGGATGAGATTTTATTATTACCCTTGACCGGTGTAACGTAAAATATTATCTTGTAAGAATTCTTTTTTTATTATTTATAAAAGAGAAAGGACTAAATTCAGATTTTTTCCATTTTCGATACTTATCGGATGAATTTCTGTACAAAACATATCTAAGAACACTGCCAGACATATAAATTACCTTTGTGTGAAATTTGAAAAAGATAGGCTCAGTCGTTTCGAAATCTATGAGGAAGGAACTCATACACACACAAAGTGACTTTTATATAAGAGATAGAGTTATATATATTGTTATAATATTCCTACTTATTAATTTGACGTATTTCTTGTTGCTCTTAAAATCTTCTTATACTTGACTATATAACAATAGTTTGTAAATGATGAGCTCCTTTGTTCTGCCGTTCCACTTATTGTTGTCATATCAAATTTTACAACAACAACGAAAAAAAAAACCCCACAATCAACGAAATGTTTGTAAAAACGATTGTTTTAGTTTTTTCCATGTGGAATTTCCATTGGGAAATAAAACAAACTAAACTGAAACATGGGCGCCCGTGTTTTCCGACGAAAAGAAACTAGCACTCCTGGACCTTCATGCTCCTTGGGTATGCTTAACATGAAAAGAGGAATCTCCTGGTGATGGAAACATTATCCGGAAGAAGAGAATCTAACCAGGAAATGATCACAGCGGTTGGGGGCCACAGGTTCCGAAGTGGGGTTGAAATAACGGGGGAGAGTATTTTTAACGGCAAGAAAATGAAGTCCAATAGAGGAGAGTAAGAAAAATAAATAAAAAAAAAAAAAGGAAAAATGTCCGGAATTTGTGAGACACTGATTTGCAAATAAACTTAAAAGAAAAATAGATTGCGCACAAAAAAATAGATAACACAAAAAAATAGATAACACAAAAAAATTACAAAATAATATGTTTAAATCTATTTTTCTAGCGGATTTTGTTCGCTTAGTTTAAATAAATCGAGTTTGTTTTTAAAAAACCTGAACACATAATGTCCCCTACCCATCTTTTTCTATTTCGCAATTTTTCTCCGTATTTCTTTTTCTTTCTCAGGTTTCCTTACTTTCTATTTTCCTATCATCTCTCTCTCACTCTCTCTCTCTCTCATTATCTTTCTCTTTCTCTCGCACACGCGCACGCTTTCTCTATATCTTTCTTGATTTTTCTCACATTATCTCATCTCTTTCCCTTCTCTCTGGATGTGCAAATAGAGTAATGTTTACTGCGCCTTTTGCAAAAAGCAGACTTCAAATTCTTTTAATATCCCCAGGTAAAAGGTATGAACCCCTACACAGTCTGCGAAGTGAATGTGCATCTCTATTGAAATTCCACGGAGAGGGATTCGTACAAACTCAGACAAGCTGCATGGGAAATGATTACAATTTAATCTTTGGAGGGCGGATTTTTCGGGTGGGATCGTTGCACCATACAACAAGTTGTCAGAAACCATCGTCAACCTGAAGACATCCAAACAATTCAAGGCAATGATGTATTACAGACACTCATCTTTAAATAATTGGACCTCACTTGGACCACAGAGTAGTCGAGTAGACGCAACTATGGCATAAAATATTATTAATGAGTATTCAAATATATTTTTCGATTAGTATTCTGATATTTTTAAAAATTATTATTATATTTTCAGCCCAAACAAAGTGCAGTGACACTTAGATGTAGGGGGGGGCTACTCTCAGGGACATAACTTGCAAGGAGTTGATCAGTATGATGTCTGTTCACATTACACTTGAACTTCTGCATGTCAGTACAGTTAGGGAAGCTGGAAGACAGAAGGGACTTCTAAAGTCTTGCAATTCTGGAGAAGAACTATTAGAATAGAAGGCTTTCTTACATCTACGGATATCTACTGTCTAGGGGTGGGATTTTGCTGCTTGTCGGATTTGATGGGGCTATTTACATCGATGGGGTACGAAGGCTTGTAGTTGGTCGGCGCATCCGCCATTAAAATACATGTAGAACAGGCAGAGGGATGCAACATTTCGTCGGTGAAACAGAGGTTGAAGCTTAGATGACAATTCAAGACCTATCAGGTTGGCAAGTCTGTTTTTTTCCAGAAGTAAGAGACTAGTAGCAAATGCATCAGCCCAAATGTGACAACTATACTCCATACATACATTGGTGAATGGTGGCATTATAGAGGTACAGGATACTTTCAGTAAGTAACTTTCTAGCACGATAGCCCAACTTCCTCACTACAGTCTTGGTAGTGCTCTCGATTTATCTGTTCCAACTCATGTTCCCTGTGAACGTTAAACCGAGGAGTTTAACAGAAGTACTTTCAGGTAATGTATATTTAGTTATAGCTATTAGTGGTTGAGAAGGTTTCTTTTAATTATTGAAGGAAACAAGGCAGTAAGTGCACACCTGTGGAACTCTTTTCCGTTTGCCTGTTTCCCGCCTTACTACAACTTGGATGTCTTCAAGTCCAACATAAACAAATTCCTGATAAACCGCCCCCTTAAGTAAGACACTTTATAAAATCTCCATTACTAACGATTACTACAATATTGATTACTGTACACACAATAACCCTTATCCCCGAGTTGCTTCTGGGCCTTGATAAGTGGTGACTACCATGTAAAAATAAAATTGAATGTGACAATTCATTTTGTCCTCATTCCACTACATTTTGGAAGTATTCCTCTAATGTTTCTGCCATTGCCTTAGATATGAGTTCATTTTCCCCTCGTGCCTGTTATAGCAAATGTACCCATCTCAGAGACAATTTTATCAGAGAGGTCACTTATAAATATTAGAGATTATTAAAGGCCAAAGATCGACTCCTGAGATACACCGAAATTTATATTATATTGTTTAGATGTGCGACCGTCGAGAATAACCTGGATTCTTCTCTTATTTAAGAAGGATTTAATTATGTCCAGTGATACCATATGATCTGATTTTCCTGAATAAACCATGGTGCTGTACCCTGTCAAAATCCTTAGATATGTGTAAGGCTACTGTCCTACCCTCCTCTACTTTGACTAGCGAATGGTATATACGTTCAAAGATTACAGTTAGAATATCTGCTGTAGAACGACCTTATCTAAATCCATATTGTTTGTTGGTCAGAGGTTTAGCAGCTTTAAGGTGGTGGACTAGAGCTTGATTAATTAAGGACTCAAATATTTTTGCGAAAGATGAAGAAGTCTAATGGGGGGATAATTTAATTGGTCAGATCTTTCGTCAGAATTCTTGAAAACTGGTACCACAGAAGCAGTTTTCCAGCAATCAAGAAAGCAAGATTCGTTAAGACATTTGTTGTAAAGTGTGGAGAGAACTGGAGCAACCTCAGCAGAGTATTTTTTTTAATAGCACAGCCGGCATGAGATCAGGTCCACATGCTTTTGAGGTGCCTAAGTTTTTTATATCATGCACTTGAGAAGGGGTGATTATCAGATACTCCAGTGTGGTGTCAGTTTAACAACACATGTATGCGTTTTCGTCTCATTAGAAAGAAATGTTGCATTTCGTGACAATCTTCCTCATCCATGAAACAGATTACCACGAGGGCTTGTGCCGACAGTATCCAACATAAAATTCGCCTGAAACTAATATTCAACTAGTATATATATATATATATATATATATATATATATATATATATATATATATATATAAGTCATATTTCATTAAATAAAATAGATGTTTTTGTCTATTAATTCTATTTTCAATCCTTTCTAACATTCGAATAATAGTCTTCACTTCTGGAGGGAACTGACTGATGTAATCACTATATTTATCATAAGTCCTAGTACTTTTTAATCCTTATATATATATATATATATATATATATATATATATATATATACCTGTTGAATATTTGCTGAAGGTATATATATATATATATATATATATATATATATATATATATATATATATATATACTTGTTGAATATTTGTTTAAGGCGACTTTTACGTTAAACTAACGTAACTTTTATTCCCGTTTCAATATCGATTCTTTTTGGTCTAACGAGGTGTTATCCTTGAATTGTGATTCAACTAAAACATGTATGCACATATGTAATCAATAATATTTGTATAATAAACAGATTATTCATATATATATATATACATATATATATATATGTAGATATAGATAGATACATTTATAATCTGTTTAAAATAAACAGATTATATATATATATACACACATTTATATATATATATATATATATATATATATATGCATATATATATATATATATATATAATCTGTTTATTATATAAATAGTATTGATTACATATGTGCATACATGTTTTAGTTGAGTTTAATTCAAGGGTAACACCTCGTCAGACCAAAAAGAATCGATATTGAAACAGGAGTTAAAATTGCATTATTTTAGCATAAGATATTATTGTGGAAGAAAGTTGGGTGCATACTTTATGGATGTGAGCAGTAGGGGTTTTTGGAGGGAGGTAATTTTTACACACGAGCGTCTTCAATATTTTTAGTAATTTAAATGTAATTTGACCTGAAGCATATAAAAACATCCAGTAATCAAAAACTGAAGAAATTCAAACAAAAACGGCTATGGAACACAAATTCGACCGAAATATTAGAACGAACATACAAAAAATGGAGAAATTACAAAAAAGACGATTAAACAGAAACAGTGCTGTGCAACAATGTCTGTCTAAATAAAAACCTGCTGCCTAACTAAACAATATATATGGCATAATCATCTTCGCACTTCGTTTCTCATTACATCAACGAAGTTTTTTAAAAATGTGTAACCTGGCCAATACTTGACCATTTGGAAAAACTAGGCGATTTTGTTTTTTATCCAGAAGAATATAATGTCAGAGAATTAAAAGACCCTGCTTCATACAGTACCAGATCACTCTTGAGCAAGGTGTATTATTGTTTGTATCTCTCTGATATTCTGAAAATTAACCACGGTGAAGACAATATTTCTAGGAAAGAGGCGGGGACTCTCTCTATAAACCGGATACAGAAAGTTCGTTGGCTCTGTAGATTATTCTTCTAGTGATAGTCTTTTCTTTACAAAGGGTCACCACTTATCAATGCCCGAAAACATCTCAGGATATCAGTTAATTGGTGCACGATGGTCCTCGCGAACACAGCGTAATAGTCGTTAGGACATTAGGTCTAATTCGATTAACTAAGAAAACGGTTCAACAAGAATTTGTTTGCATTGAACTTGAAGCCGACCATGAGCCGAGAAGCAGAAAAGAGGAACAGAGTTTCACAAGGAAGCAGTTTTAGGAAAAAGGTTTGTTTATGGAATTTGCCTTCAGATTTAGGCACAAATAGGCAGTGGGAGAAAACTTTTGACGGTAGTTGTAAGTAGACTGGTGTTTTTTGTAACAGTTTGGCAAGGGGAGACCATAGATTAAAACTTGCTATGAACACCTGCTTCTAATTTCTCATGATCCAGCATGGTAGTTGTAAGCCTCAGAGAACTGTCATGAGAATAATCATGTTAGTGCACAATATAATCTAAATGGAGATATTGAAATATAATAAATAATAGAAATGTTGTTTTAGATGGTTTGTCGCATTTTGTTGAACTTGGTTAATGAATTTGATAAATACTAAATAATTGAAAATAGAATGCAGTAAACATCGAAGAAAAATTGTTGATGTGTAGTAACAAAAATACTTTGCACGTATCAGCTCACACACTAGGCCTGTGGGTGCTATAAAATCTTGCATGAAGTTGATGAGAATAAAATTATTTTGTACGTCGAACTACTACTCTAGCCCTACCTACAAACACCTTTTTAGTCTTGAAATATAATGAAACACCCTTGTCTTTATTCATATTTTTTCCAAATTAATTTCTTGTAAAAGGCCCTGAATTTGACCACAGACAGAAGTCAAACTCGACGGCCATTGTTTTATGTCTCCGATTCATTCCTATACGGAACAGCGTATTAAGAAAAGAATTAAGTGCAATGAATAAACAAATTGCTGTTTTAACCCATTTTGTATTCCATAAATGACACCACAAAAACTTAAAACAGTTGGTCACTCCTCCCCCCCTCGGTCTGGCTGCGATCATATTAAAGCCGATTCATCAACACAGTATTCTGGTTACTATACCAAGAGGAATGTCACATTGGTGGGATAGGAGTCGTGCAGAGGAGATAAAAATCGCTGGCTTTGCTAAACGTCTTTCATGTGACAGATTATTAATTAGGATGGAATTCAGTTATGCCTTAAAGTCATTGAGTATTTGTCAATTTAAAATGTCCAATGACAACACACACATGCGACGCTTTACGCAACGTGTATGTATGCGCACGCCCCAGCATTACCACACACACACACACACACACACACACACACACACAAAAAAAAAATTCCAATCAGACAATAGATAAAAAAGTTAATTGGGCAAAAGCGAATGTAAACTTCAATCTAACACAAATATTAATATTTATATATTAATATTTATATATTACTATTTATATTAATTATATTAATATTTATATATTAATATTTATATATTAATATTTATATATTAATATTTGTATATTAATATTTGTATATTAATATTTGTATATTAATATTTATATATTAATATTTATATATTAATATTTATATATTAATATTTATATATTAATATATGTATATTACTCCCAACCAAATAAAAAAAGCTTAATACGACGACAATAGGAAGTAGAGCTTGACACAAGAAGCATAAATGGAAATCGTCAATTAAAATTTATATGTAAAATTTATTTTTCGATAGAATACCTCAAACAAAGATAATTAATAAATCCTTATTCCTTTGAGTTTATAAGGAATGCAAAATAATTTTTTTCAGAGAAAAGAAACATGTTAGCAAATTTATGTATATAGCAAAACTAAAAGTGTGCTGGTTTTAGAATTGTATGGAACTTAATTTTTATGACAGTAGTCATAAAATGAAGAAAAAGGTTTGTAAAATGTTTATAAAAATGAAGAGCATACATATATATATATATATATATATATATATATATATATATATATATATATATATATATATATATATGCATTATATGTACGTGTGTTTATTTACATACAGTACTGTTTCACCGTATTACAGCTTATCAATGCGGCTAGACTAGCACATTTCGCTGGCCAGGGATTGAATCTACAACTATTTAGTTGTTAGTCGGCAGTTCTAACATCCGGTCTATGAAATCGGTTCTCGTAAACAACCTCATAAAATGTCCACTCATATGGACACTCTCCCACCACTTTTACAATGCTCGACCTGTTTGTTCGTAAATAAACAAACAGACAGATAGTTTCGCATTAACGCTAATAAAGAAGCGGATGAAATCCTTTTACGGCAATGTTCTACCTAAGGAGGGGGTCTATATATATATATATATATATATATATATATATATATATATATATATATATATATGATGAGTTGTGATACAGCGAAACAGGACTGCATGTCGATGACTACAAATATATTTTAAGCCCCCCTCTTTGGGTAGAGCACTGTCGTAAATAATCTCACCCGCTACTTAATTGGCTGAAAATGCGAAGCTCGTTGTTTGTTTGTTTACAAACAGGCGATTTGAGCACTGTAAGAGTGGTGGCGGATGTCTATTTAAATAGACATTCCGACGAGTTATTTGCGGGCGTCCCTTCCGTGGTCGAGTGGGAGAACTGCCGATTGTCAACAGGACAGTTCTAGGTTCAATCCTTGGCTTGGGAGAGATGTTAGTTTAGCGGCACTGATGAGTTGTGATACAACGAAACAGGACTGTATGTCGATGACTACAAATATATATATATATATATATATATATATATATATATATATATATATATATATATATATATATAAAACAGGTGTATCAATTTGCTTCCTAGATGTAAATCTAATGAAACTCGCATGATTATTAAAGCGTGCTCAATGCAGAACAGAGTTTGTTTATTATTCAAACATTATTGGTTACATATGTACATACACACACACACACACACACACACGTATATATACATATATATATATTGGGGTTAGTAATAAACAAATAATTGTTGGAACAGACAAACAAAAGAGACTATCAGTTTTAGGATAATATTTATTGCGAATAATTTATTGCATGATTAATTAAAGACAAGTTGTTATTCTATAAATTCAAAATTCATATGATTTTCGCGTTTGTTTTTGTGCGCTATTAATTATATATCATTTGTACTCCTGAAGTTCGATTCAATATCCACTGAGCCAACTTTGCACACCGTCATGATGTTATCAAAAGAGACACCGGATTAAATGGTTATGGTTTACGGGTAGTTTCCCAACAGAAACAGTAATTTGACTGACTTTTAATGGAAACTTTTTGTTGTTTTCATTCTATTTTGTTATAGTTACCATTTAATTGTCCAAAAACAAATATTATCTAATATTCCCGACTTTGAAAAAAATCTTCTTTTTTTTTTGTACTCAACCATTAAGAACATTTTTTTTTTTAATAAACAAAACGTAAAATGTCTCATTATGCCGTTATAATCCGTTAAAGATTTCCTTTAGCGAAACAGAAAAGTATTTTTTATTTCATGTTCGATTTTTCGAAAAACTTTCTTCCCAGAAAAGCAATAAATTCTAATCCCGGTAAAGTCGGACTTTTTATCTTTTAACGGGAAGCTTTTATACTTCATTTTTATTTCGCAGAATTTTGTCGGCCATTTTTGTTGTACCATCAGGATGCGAAGTTAAATGCTTCGTTTTGTAATGTTGCCTTCAAGCTGATTTATTTTAATTAAAATATTTTTTGAAATAATTTTCGATCCATATTTTTTTGATAAAGGGATTTGAACTGAAAGAAACAACAAATTTGCAAAAGTATTTTGAAAATTAGTTCATTATTCTGCAAAGATATTACAACAAATTGCATGATTTAAGCAAATAAATGATCCACTCATTTGCCTATTTTGTTTAATGATTACTTAAAGGAATAGAATTGAATTCAGTATGTTTGAAACCAAAATCTCGACACAACTTTTTTACTTTTAAATGCTTAGAAACCCAACACGCGGGCTCTCTCTAGCGTGCTAGAAAACTACTAACACCCGAAAGTATCCTGTACCTCTATAAGGCAACCATTCGCCCATGTATGGAGTATTGCTGTCATATTTGGGCTGGTGCATCGGCTACTAGTATCTCGCTCCTTGACAAGGTTCAAAAGAGAGTTGCAAATCTGATAGGCCCTGAACTGGCATCTAAGTTTCAGCCTCTGTCCCATCGACGAAACCTTGCATCCCTCTGCCTGTTCTACAAGTATTTTAATGGTGAATGCTCTAACGAACTGCAGACACTTGTGCCTCCACGACGTGAACACCCTCGACAGACCCGACAGGCTGCAAAATCCCACCCCCACACTGTAGAGATCCCTAGATGTAAAAGATCTTTCTACCCCAGTAGTTTCTTCCCCAGAACCGCTAGACTTTGGAATTCCATTCCAGGTCCCTGCTTCCCCAACTGTACTGACGTGCAGAAGTTCAAGTGCAACGTGAACAGAAATCTTGCTGCCCAAATCCCTACATAGTACCCCAGTAGTTGTTGCCCCTGATAGTAGCCCCATACACCAAAGTGACAATGTGATTTGTTTGGGGTGAAAATGTAATAAAATAAAAAATAAACAATAAAAACTTTTTCGTATTATGATATGCAAATTTGAAATCATGAAAGCAGTAACATTTAAATGATGACAACGAAATGAAGGAATTGATCAAACATTGTACGCATATTTTTTTTGTGTTTATTTATGTGTAAGATTATACGTGTTCGCTTTTGTTGGTGTAGGGGCATGTGTTGCTTGCAGCATTTGGGTTTCAATGTTATTAACTCTAAAATTGTTCTGATACAACACACATAGAAGAAGGAAACAAAAAAAGACAAACGTTTTATATAAAATACATTATATTTACTTTATTAAAGACTCATTTTGTTCATACTACAGATGGAAAATGCATGTTACAAGTAAAGAAAGACTACAGATACACTATTTATTATTTATGAACGACTTTAAGTTGTATACATATTAATGTAAACCTGGTAATGTCCCGTAATGGCATCATACGCAGGAAAAAGTGTTATGGCCTGAAATCAAAAAGGAAACAGGTTGTTTAAATCGTAAGAATAAAACCTTTCCCTGGGGGGAAATGATAAAAGAGGTTAGACAGAACAGATACACCTATTTAGTTATTCTGTAATTAGATAAACATAAAAAGCCTAGTAATAAATAATAGGAAACATACACGAGAGCACTACGTTGGTGCTTAGGTCACGATTGAATGAAAATAAAATATCCGCAGTAAACATGTTTCGATATGAGGCATGCATTATTATTAATAGAATGAAAATGAGTTGAAACATATTATAAGAAAGACAAGGAAAGCAATGACAATTAATGAAGATTTTCGCCTGAAGATGTCGACAAATTATATGTAAAACAAAAGAGAGTGGACAGGAACTAATAGGTGTAAGACGATGCGTAAAAGAAGAGGAAAATAGTTGGGAATTTGACCTCTCGAACTGTAGGAAAGGCTCATAAATGATGTGCAAAAATTTTAAACGAACTAATAAGGACCAAAGAATTTGAGGTAAGAAATTAACAACAAAAAAAAACAATAGAAAAGTGGTTTGAGAAGAAAATGCCTGGGCAAATCAGTAAGAATTTATCAGATAAAGTGGAAAAAACTTGGGAGGGGGGCTCAAAATTTTTTAAATGTTTAGACAAAATCTCTAATATATGCCGCAGAAAAGCAATCGCTCAGGGCAAATAATGTGAAGTATTATATTGATAAAATAACTGAAAGACCCCCGTGTCAGTCGTGAAGACAGACAAATGAGAATGCATTACATATCGTCAGTAGTTGGTGGAAGTTATCTTAAAAGGATTATAAGAGGCGCCATGATAATATTGTAAGAAAAAGTCGATTGGGGTATATAGAAAAAGGGTCGGAATTCAATGAAACTAGATATGAATATGTTCCAGAAAGAGGAGAATAATAATGTGGAATTCTTGTGGAATATAAATGAATTGATGGAGACTAGATTTAATAATGTTAGAAATAAATGAACGCAAGGCGATAATCTTTGATATAGCGTTGAGAACTGATATAAAAAGTCTTGAAAAGGGAGATAAAAAATTTGTGGAATTTGCGGAAAGTAAAAGTTGTATATGTTGTGATAGGAACCCTAGTAAGTGTGAAAAATGGGTTTGGCAAGTGGATTTAAAAATTTAGGGTCCATTGCGATGTTTAAATGCTTCAGCAGACTGACTTGTTGCCCAGGATCTTGTGGAAAGTTCCGAAGATGGGGAAATAGATGCTGATAGTCTATGTTCGTTTGTTATGATCCACATATCAGTAAAAACTCGACAATACCAACAGTCATGCACAATATGTGATCACACAATTAATAATAATAAGCACTAAGAATAATCCTGAAAAAATTTGAATGAGAGAAATTGAAATCAAAGGAATTGCTTAGAATATACAACGAATAAGAATAATGGAAACAAGTAGAATATTAAAGAAAACCCTTAAATTGATACGTTACTATAGATGAGCTACAAACTCTAAACGATGATATAGAAACTGAAACAAAAGTAAAGCAAACGAATAGAACGTTTTCGGGAAATCAAGAAATTGAAACTGTAATTGTAAATTGTAGTGCTGGCATCAATTGGCACAATACCAAAGAATTGTGAAAAGTCAAGTCAAATGGAAAACCCGAGAAGAGAAAGCACTACCCAGACCTTCACTGCGTGAATGCAAAGAAGACTGGGACTTTACAGTCAAAGTCAATTGTCGATGTAAGCTAGAAATCAATCGTAAACACCAGTTGCGATAATGCGAATTCATATCGAAAGAGATGAAGAATATTGGTAATATGGGGAGACTTGTTGGCACCTAGTCCCCACGGAACACCACAGGATGTTGACAGAGAATAATATTTGATGATGGCCCGTGAGACAACTACTAGTCGGTAAACTACTACTACTAATACTACTACTACTACTACTAATAATAATAATAATAATAATAATCTTTCATTTTCTCTTTCTTTTTTACGTTCGGCAGTTAATAAACAAAGAATTCTTGAATGCAAAAGAACTAATTACTGCATCAAATGAGAGTGCGGGGGTTCAAATATGAGTGAAAGTAATAAGCACGAACTTATTTAAATGTGATTGGGGGGTGTTCTTCCAAATTTTGGTTAAGGAGAGCACAACAAATGTTCTTACAAAATAATTATATTTCCAATTGTCTTACACTTTGGCTCACAGTCTGTTTATCACAAGTCAACCTATCTGTAATTGCACTTCCAAAATAAATGCAAGATGTCATCTAAATAAAACATGACGGACATTACAAGAAACGTTATCAACCACTGTAGTGTATAGCTCTCTATTTGACAGGGTCCATAAACAATATCCAATTTAATAGATACCACACTGTCAACCAAGCTCAAAACACGGTCTCATCACTGCAGTGTTGCATCTCTGTGCTTGTTTTACAAGTAATTTATTTCCTTAGACATTCGAAAGGTTCAATGTAATGCACACAGATATCTCATTCTTAACTGCCTATATAATTTCGCTGTAGACATAGCCCCAAATATTAGTCTATTACGTTCAAGTTACAATATGCCTGCTTGGGGAGGTGAGAATAGAAAAAGGATATTCTAGCACTTGTGCACTATGATTAGAAAATATAAGTAAAAAGTAAAATATTATTGCTTAACTCAACTTAATAACAGATTAAAATACAAACGAGTATAGTGCGGCCGTTTAATTTACGTATTTAGAGATAGAATTATCATTTCAAACTTAAACGTGATAGCTGAACAAAAACTTTTATAGTAATGCGCGATATCTATATATTAATAGCGTAGTACCTACGTGTGTTACCGTTTCCAGATTATAATTATTCGATAGGGAGATTCTATTTATTAAAAAAGGAGAATAGAAGGGGATAACATACGACGAACATTAAATTAGTATAACTATACACTAATTAAATATCGTAGCATGTTCTGCTATTATATCTTCTTTTTTAATAAATAGGATTCCGAAGACTAATTACTGCCTTCCATAGTTGCTGTTTAACCAAGTTTTGATCAACTAATTCTCTGGCCTGTATTGGTTAGGATTGAAACCGCTACCTTCAGACAATGCCCACCTTGAACTGTAGAGATTCAACGCCTCTATCCACTGCGCCACGGGCCCCAAAGAACGTGCTCTCTTTAACCAAAATTTGGAAGAACCCATCGAGGCCGCCATGTAAAATTATATTGAAAAAAAAAGTATCATGTCATTTTGGGCCATACGTGAAACTAAAATATACCTTCTTGGTCTTCTTATTAAGATCCAAGTGTAGTATATGTTCTGTTATAATGATATCGTTGAGTTTCTGCTCGCGCCAGGCATCCATACAATGGAAATATGTAAAAAAAATACATATAAAGATATTGGAGATAAACTGTAATAACAGATATATTCTGACACTGCATTAACCGGATTACTTAGATAAATACTTATACGGTTTTAGCAAAAGAGCTACAATAATATCGCGGAGTCTTCATTCACGTTGAATGTACACAGAATGCCCAGCCGTAATATATTGCATATGAAAGATGACGCTGTCAGATTTCCACAGGTCCGGCTAGTTCATATTGAAATAATCTTATAAGTGACAGAACGATTCTTGGCGTATTTATTCTTTTCGGACTGTTATTCTCTTCTCCATAGTTGTGTTCCTGCCAACTTATCTTCTGGCCTTCTTCAGGTGGTTAAACGTGACGGGATAGGAGTTTTGAGTCTTGTAACCGCATTCCCGGTAATTACTGCCTTCCATAGTTGCTGTTTCATCGAGTTTTGATCAACTAATTCTCTGACCTGTATTAGTTAGGATTGAAACCGCTACCTTCAGACAATGTTCACCTGGAACTGTAGAGATTCAACGCCTCGATCACCTGCGCCACAATGAATGTTTCTCATATTTTCTTATAGAAATGCTTTGACGTATTTAAAAGCAAAATGAATTCAACGTTGTGTATCTCATCTTGAAAACGACATGTAATAGTGATTACAACTTAAAATATAAAAAAAAATCAAGACAAAAAAAATCTAACAAATTACTGAATCGATGATTAACGAAAATGGTTCATTTTGGGAGAAGTTTGTAAATGTCATCAGAACGAAAAATTCTTCGATGCCTGAAAACAAAACAGAAAAAATGGTATTTTCTGCTTAATCTTTATAACGGGATAAAATAACCTTAATAAAAAAAAGTTGGTAAAAATAGGGAATTTCGGTGTGATTTTTTTTCTGCCGTTATAAATACGTAAACTTTCTATTTTCGAACTTTACTCAACCTGTTATTAGATTTGAAAATTCCGTTTTAAAATAACGAGAAAAGATATAAGCCACTAATTGACAGCAAGATTGAAGAAAAATGTTGAATTTTTTATTCGAAAAGAAAAAACAAACACTCGATTACAAAATGGCGTCTTATTAAATATATTCTCTTTTGAATTTGGCGTCAAAAATCGTCATCTCAGCTAAATTGTCACTTACCTCGCAAATATCTGAGTGGTTGGATGATGGAAATATCTGTGTTGCAAAAAGAGAAAAATTACATGAAAACATTTTTTTAAAATTTAATGTTCGAATTTTTTTATAATTCTGTCAACCAAATTTTACTGACAGCATCTTAGAATTTTTTTCATGTTACATTCTAATTTAAATTTTACGCTATTTGTATACAGTAAAATGGCGATCGCTATACATTTGAAATGTGTGGGATTTTTAAACGACATTTGATTAGAAAATAAATTCTTATAATAAAGTTACGCCAGTCCTCATTTTTTACAAAGAAGTCAGCACGTATCAAGTCCTAAGGGCCAATCAAGGATAAGAGTTAATGAGTGTATGTTAGTCAATCGGACAATATCATAGTAATCGTTAGTAGTAGTGGTAAATTGGATTACTTAAGGGGAACGGCTCATCAAATATTTGTTTATGTTACACTTGAAGGCGACTATATTGTAGTCGGCATCAGAAGAGAGTGTCACAGGTGAAAGAAGGTTTGTTCATGGAATCTACGTTTAGGTTTAGGAACCGATAAAGAGTGGGGGAAATTATTGATAGAGGTTTCAGCTAGATGAGTGTTTCTCGTGAAAGTTTGGCGAATGGGGACCATAGATTGGAACTCAGACGAGCACTTGCCATAAAAATAACGATAAAGCAAAGACATGCTCGCAACGTCTCTTCTGTGAGAAAGAGATTGCCGGATTTATTTGCTTCTCCACTGAGCAAATTAGGCACAAGGACGTTTTT
>NC_136484.1:2897213-2937213 GCF_053919585.1 Euprymna scolopes
TAAGGAGATGGGTGGAGAGAGAGAGAGAAATAGAGAGAGAGAGAGAGAGAGAGAGAGAGAGAGAGAGCGAGTAAAGAAATAAATCTTTATTATAATCGTGAAACTTCAACAAGTTCCAAACTCTTACGTTGCTCACATAAAAACGAACTTTATTATTTCCTCTTTGCTTAGTCATGAAAACAAAATGCTTTGACTTTAACGATCAGAAATAAACGTTGGAAATAATATTTTCAATATGGACGTTTGATAAGCTTTTCTATTTTCAAAAAAAGATTAAAGAAAGTAAGTTTTACTTTAACGCCCCCATGAGGGCAAAGCTAGACAGAAGGTCGTTTTTTTTTTTCTTTGGGATAAAGGTCAGTTTATTTTAGAAAGGTGGCGCTTTTATAGGGAACGATAATTCATTGTATATTTCCGTCGGCAATTAGTCTATTATATAAATCTCACCTGTGTGTTTAAATGTATATATGTATGTTTGCATGTCTGCCTAAAACTTTCGACAGAGACAACGGATTTTCACGAGATCGGTATCCTTTTGAAGCTAACTCTTCGGACGACAAATACCGAAAAATTAACTAAAAACATTAATTCCTTCCTCTTCAACTGGACACTTTTCTACAGGGAGCAGTCGATTTTTCCCCCTCTTTTCGATTGACTAGCCTTAATTTAAACCTCCCTCACTTCCTTTTTGCCGATGGACGCAATAGCAAAGACGTCACGTGTGTTTGTTTTTCTCGTTCTTCTCCCTTCTCGCGTTACGGGTTCGAGCCTGCCTTTCTACTACCGCTTTTTTTTTGTTTGCTTTGCTCAACACACACTCCCAAACAACCGGGCAACGCCGGACACCCAGGCTCGTAAATAATAAACTGCATACTTATATGTTATAAGTAAAATTCTGTTTCACAAATCTTGAAATGAGGATTGATAACTTGGATTATTTGGATTATTCCAATTGCTGGTCTCATCAGTAGTGTTATTTTAACAACGTTTCAACCGATGTAATCTCCGACCTTCTTCGAATAATCAATAATATTATTCACACTACGTAAGCACTTGCCTTTTACAGGAACGTATAAAGTACTCAGTAAAATACAGTTATAGTGTCACTCCCCTGCAGGTTGAAGATTCAATCCTAAGTGCAGGCCATACTAAGAATTGCAACTTTCATAAGATTTACTCGACCCGATCATAGCTGGAGAACAAGAACAAGTTATTTTTGTGAATATAATGTAGGATTTATTCAATATTCCGTACATGTTTCTGAGCTCGACAGAAAGAATCTGGAGTTCGTTAGAAAGATTCCCGAGTTCTACAAAATATTTGGAAGTTCGACAAGATTAACCTGAAGATAGTTTATGACATACAGGTTTACATCACAAGATTTCCAGCTACCGAATAACTAGAAATGTCCTATTTTTTTATCCTTTCTCTTTGATAGTTCTATAAGAGTAGCCATTGATTGGTAGAAATATGAATCTCACAGTATTAATGCTAGCGTCCGTCAGGGTTTCGTCATGGCCCAACTTTCTTCCTGATCTTAATGATCTCCCAACTAATTTTCTTTTGTCATTTGTGGGTGATTTTTACAAGAGAGTCACAACTTTTGAAGACCACTCGAGTATTAGGGTTAATGAATAAGGTGGCAGTGTAGTAATCGTTAATTATGGGAATTGTGTAGAATTTGGATTATTTAAGGCAAAGACTCAACAGGAAATTGTTTAGATTGGACCTGAAGGGAACAATATTGTAATTGGCCGGAAAGCAACTCAGTGGGACAGTGTAGTACAGGCGGTCAGTCCTAGGAAAAAAGCTTTGTTCATCGATCTGCGTTTAGATTTAGGCACAGACAGGGTGTGGGGGAAATCGTTGTAGCTAATCGAGTGGTTTTTGTGAAAGTCTGCTAACTTGAACTTCTGCATGTCAGTACATTTGGGGAAGCAGTAACCCGGAAGAGAATTCCAAAGTCTAGCGGTTCTGGGAAAGAAAATACTGGAGTAGAAGGTCCTCTTACATCTAGGGATCTCTACTGTGAAGGGGTGGGATTTAGCTGCTTGTTGGGTTGTCGGAGGTATTTATGTCGCTTGCAGTTCGTCAGAGCATTCACCGTTAAAATACTTGTAGAACAGGCAGAGGAATGCTACATTTCGTCGATGGGACAGAGGCTGAAGCTTAGATGACAGTTCAGGACCTATCAGGTTGGCACCTCTCTTTTGAACCTTGTCTAGGAGCGAGAGACTAGTAGCAGATGCACCAACCCAAATATGACAACAATACTCCATACATAGGGCGGCACAATTTATTTGCAGAGAAACTATGTGAAGAGTTGTACAGCAATATGTCTGTTCACATCACACTTGAACTTGTGTATGTCAGTGCAGTCAGGGAAACAGACATCCGGATGGGGTTGTCAACGTCTGTCAGTTCGAGGAAAGTCTGTCAGTTCGAGGAAAGTCTGGCAGTTCGGAGAAAGTAAATATTTCGATAGAAGGCTGTCCAGCATCTAGGAATCTCTGCAATGTGAGTGTTGGGTTTTGCTGATTGCTGGATTAGACGAGGATATTTACGTAGGGGGTACAAGGTCGGCTTTGAATACGTCAGAGCACATTTCATTAAAATACTTATAAAACAGGCACGGAGATGCAAAATTTCGTCGATGGAACAGGGGTTGGAGGTTGGTTAATAACGTGGAAAATATTAGGTTGGCGATTTTTTAAATCATATCTAGGAGTAAGAAACTAGTAGCAGATGTACCAACCTAAATATGGCAACAATAAACCATAAGCGAATGATTTCCTTGTAGAGGTACTTTCAGACGTAAGTTTCTATCGCGTTAGAAAGAGACTATCTTCTTTGCAGCCACCTTGGCATTGCGCTCGATGGATTTATTTCAATTCATGTTTATTGAGAACGTTAAACTGAGAAATTTGAACGAAGAGCTTTCAGGTAGTGTATTAAAAGTCATGGCTATCAGTGGTTGAGACAAATAAATGATGAATTCATTTTCACTTCTCCACACACATGTTGACGAAAAGCTGAACCGAAAGGGTATCGGAATCACTCGTGGACAATAAAAAGTGTTATTTTACCCCGTGCTGTCTACCAAACTTCGTCCCATGTTCTAACGCTTCAATGTTTAATCTCTGTTCTTGTTTTAAAAATACTTCATATATTTGGAATATGCTTCGACGAACTTAATGTTCTTGTAAATAACTCAATGTAAATAACTAACAAACTGGAAAGTATCAAAATCCCACCCTTCGACGTTGAGGTTCAAATGTGCTGAAAAATTATACTAATAGTTTCTGCTCTTGTACGATTTCTCTTTGAATCCCCTTCTTGTGTTTTGTTTCTCCGATTGTGACACCACTAGAAATTTAAATGTAATGTAAACAAACACTCTCGCAAATAGAATGGGCTCTAGAAATTCATACTAAATTATCACGAGTAAATCTGGTCCCAAATTCGCAGTGTCGTTTAATATCATACTAATAATACCCTATCATGACATATCATCTAATATCATATTGATAAGATAATATCATAACATATATTGATAATATGATAAGGCAACATCTAATATCATATTGATAACATCATAGCACACCATCTAACATACTATTGATAATAAAACATAACATTTAATATCACATTGGTAACATAAGATAACATAATATCTAATGTATTTGTAATACGTTTGTTTCCGAAAATTATAATAAAAAATATTTCGGTGGAATTATTAAGTGAAATAATTAGCAGAATTTAATTAGCAAAGTAAAAATTCAAAAACATTGTATATGCTCTGTACAATGATCTATTTAAAGACTGACTTAAGAAAAGGGTAAAAATAAGATATAAAATAAGATATAAAATAAGATATGCCCAACGCAACACGAAAAACAAATCTGCAGAATACATTAAAAGCAAAACACGTTAATTGAATAATATTTAATCATTATTGCAGATTGGTTCGTTTTGGCATATGTTTGTCAACCTAGATATTGACTCCTTGTTGGACTGAAGTATGGTTCGACTCGCTTCTATGAAGGGGAACCTCCCAATCAACATTTCGTTATTCGGAAAGGGAGATAGTTTCAATCTTCTGAATTCCTTAACCGATGAGTGACGTGGGTTTATTTCTCGGCTATGTTTGCAAACCTTCTCAGGTACATGCTATTATAAAAAACCTAGACACCTCTAAAGCATGTGGACCAGATCTCATCCCGGCTGTGCTATTAAAAAAATGCTCTGCCGAGGTTGCTCCAGTTCTGTCCAAACTTTACAATAAATGCCTTAACGAATCTTGTTTTCCCGACTGCTGGAAAACCGCCTCTGTGGTACCAGTCTTCAAGAATTCTGGTGAAAGAACTGACCCACTAAATTATCGCCCCATTAGCCTCCTCCCGCTTTTCGCCAAAATATTTGAGTCCTTAGTTAATCAAGTCCTAGTCCAGCACCTAACAGCTGCTAAACTCCTGACTGACAAACAATATGGATTCAGGCAAGCCCGTTCAACAGCAGATATCTTAACTGTAGTTTCTGAACGTATATACCGTTCATTGGATAAAACAGGGGAGGGTAGAGCGGTGGCCCTTGATATATCTAAGGCTTTTGACAGGGTATGACACGATGGTCTTCTAAGGAAAATTAGATCATATGGAATCACTGGAAGAATTCATAACGTAATTAAATCCTTCTTAAGTAATAGAAAAATCAAAGTTGTTCTCGACGGACGTACATCCAAACAACATGACATAAATGCGGGAGTGCCTCAGGGGTCTATCCTTGGACCTCTATTGTTCCTGATATTCATAAACGACCTCCCTGATAATATTGTTTCGGAGATGGGTATATTTGCCGATGACACCACTCTCTATAACAGATATGAGGGGAAAACAAATGAACACATATCCAAGAAAATGGCAGAAACACTAGAGGATGACCTCCAATCCGTAGTGGAATGGGGACAAAAATGGTTGGTCTCATTCAATGCTGCTAAGACTAAGCTTGTTTCCTTCAATAACTACAAGAAACCTTCTCTACCACCAATAGCAATGGCCAAGAACACATTGCCTGAAAGTACTTCTTTTAAACTCCTCGGCCTAACGTTTACAGGGAATATGAACTGGAATAGATACATTGAGAGCATTGCCAAGGCTGCTGCAAGGAAGGTTGGCTCCCTCTACCGTGCTAGAAAACTACTTACGCCTGCCAGTATCCTATACCTCTATAAGGCAACAATTCACCCATGTATGGAGTACTGTTGTCACATCTGGGCTGGTGCATCTGCTGCTTGTCTCTCGCTCCTGGACAGGGTTCAAAAAAGAGTCGCCAACCTGATAGGTCCTGAACTGTCATCTAGGCTTCAACCTCTGTCCCATCGACGAGATGTTGCATCCCTCTGCCTGTTCTACAAATACTTTAATGGTGAATGCTCTGACGAACTGCAAACACTTGTACCTCCCCGACGTAACTACCCCCGACAAACCCGACAAGCTACTAAGTCTCATCCCTTTACAGTGGAGATCCCTAGGTGCAAGAAAGCCTTTTACTCCAATAGTTTCTTCCCCAGAACTGCGGGTCTTTGGAACTCCCTTCCGGGATTCTGCTTTCCCAACTGCAATGATATGCAGAAGTTCAAGTGTAATGTTAACAAACATCTTTCTACTCTTCTCCCTTCATAATGACCCCGCAAATTAATTCCCTAATAGTAGCCCCCTACTTCAAAGTGGCACTGTGCCTTGTTTGGGGTGAAAATTGAATAAAAAAATAAAAAAATAAAAAAATTAATTTCTTCGACTTTTCTTCCTTGTACTACGTCTTGCATCTAAGGAGGCATACTAATTACAAATAACCTCTTTTTCTACCTACCTGTTCTAATATTATGGAACCCCGGTAAAATACGGACAAGAGAACCGTGTTAGATGACATGCTGAAGTTGTTATATATTTCACAGTTTTAACAACGTAGCCTAAATTATCAAAACTTTTTTTCACGACATGATTTGATTCAATAAATAAAACCGAATCTTTTGAAAATTACCCAATTTCTTATTTCAATATGGGGGCAGAAATATTTCATCTCACTCGACGCGTGTGATAATGAATTTCAATGAAGCTATGAAAATTTATAAATTCAATTTCGGATTTCATGATTACACAAAGAATATTTATTACCAATCTTCGGGTAAGTTAATAAAAATCTTTTTATGACTTTTCTTCTTCGTTTAATGATTTATAAATTCCAACTCCCACGAATGAACGAACACGCCCTAAACGCGTACGGGTGTGCCTATGTACGTAGTGGTTTGTGTTAGTATCTTTTGATTTTCCTAACTCAACCGATTGACAGGTCGCTCGTTGTGGACGCTATTGAGATAGAACGTGATTAAATTTACCTGCTGCGTTCATACTCAGGTTTTTGATTTTTATGATCAAATGTGTCATAATTTTCAAAATGGCCGCTGACGAAAAAAATAAAACTCATATTCGTCGTTTATTATTCGAACTATTGTGATAATTTAATGTTAGTTTTGAAAATTAGTTGCTTAAAACGTCCTACTAATCAAATGTTGTGTATGGCAGCTTTATTTCCTCGTTGGTTTAACTTCCAAGTAATTCCAAGTTTAAAACGTATCATACATTAATTGTATTTGAGATTTATGATTGATAAAGGCATTTGTGTATATTTACATACAGTTTTGCTTCCACATTAAAATATGATTTGTTAAAATATAAATAGAGCTATTAACTGTAGCAATTCGTCTGAATCGCGAATTATCTTAATAAATAGATAAGAATTATTTTTTATAATATCTATACGATCTTACTTACCGGCTTATAATGAGAATATTCGCGAGACTGGAGTCCAATCTTTGATCAATTCATAGCAAAAACTCAAAAATGATACTTGGTGTCTCTTTGCTAAATATTTACCTTATAAGGCTAGGATCAAGAGAATATGTCGTAATCCAGCGCAAATAGGATGCCTTCCCTCATATCTCAGTTTAGAAACCAATTATTATACTATGATCCGATCAACGTCGGGTGGCCCTGGAAGAGAGGTGATTGACTTATATTTGAATTGATGACAAAGTTATGGAAATAACAAAGTGTTTTGATAACGGAAGAATGTTTTTAAATAGGACTGGAATTTAATGTATGGATAATTAAGCCAATAAATAATAATAAAATGTTTAGAAAAATGTTTAAGAAAATAGAATTGGAATGTTTGGTTTTAATAAACAAAGATACGTAACAAAAGACTGAGCAAGGATTTTTTTATTACGTAGATACATGACGTAATGCGTTGGGAAACACCTTAAAAAGTGAATATGTTGAGTTTGTGACGGACAGCCGAGAGAAACAGTGGACAAACAGGATGGCACTCACCAGGATCAAGACCGATAATTAAGATGTAGACGGAGCTGTATCGGCGCTCAACCTTCCAAGATGTGAACAACATTTGGAATAAACGTTGTCGAAATAAACCTTAGGTCTGTTGTTTGTGGTAGAATTTTCGCTGCAGCTTTCCGCCCACCAAGATCGAAAATAGGCTAAGTGTATTCATTAATGTTGTAAACCCATAGAATTGTATTCGTTCTTTTCGTGAAGGTATGCTTTCCTTTGTCTGGCAAGAGAAAAAGATGTTTATTCCGTTCTTTATTGTCGTTATATGTGAACATAGACAAGATGTTATTTTGTGACATTTTAAAACCAGGCGATCACGCGTAAATACATGTATGAAGAACATACGCGCATTCAATAAGACACTCGTGTACGCGTATACAATATATAGACACCTCCCCAATAATACAATATTAAACCGTTTGGTGCCGTTTGAAACCCCTTTTGTATTACACAATAAACAATAGCTTTTGTATCAAACTCGAATCTAGATGAACAAATAACATTTCTGCATCATTCATTGTGATATAGATAAAATTTACTAAGTAATATATACATATAATATAAAGCTGAATGTGTGTGTGTGTTTGGTCACGAATAGGCTCCTATATGGTTGACTATTTTTAAAAAAAACTGATTACATATAATGATAGAAGATGTATCGAGACAGGAATGGGTATGTTTGATCTGGCAGAACGGTGGTTCATAAAAATTGTGGGGTCTGCGTTCGCGCCTGGTCCACAAAGTATGGAAATAAAAAATTTAAAAATTAAAAAAAAAACGTCTACAAGTGTTTTTGATATAGATGTACATTTGATAAGTATGTTTTAACTTAAATAGGGATGGTATAATAAAATTGTGGGGTCTGCGTTCGCGCCTGGCCTCCATAGACTGGAAATAGGGACAAACTTTAATAAAGACTTTTCCTATCTATTTGCGTAAGTATACATTGATAATTATGTTTCAGTTTGAAGAAATATGGTATAATAAAATTATGGGGTGTTCGTTCGTACCTGACCTCCATAGAATGGAAATATGTCACAAAGTTTAACAAGGTTTTTTAATATAGATCCACAGAATATTGTGATAAGTGTTTCAGTGTGAACAGTTATGGTATAATAAATTATGGGTTTTATCGATTTTATTTTTATTTTCATCATATTTTGCTTTGATTTTGATACCCCAAAATTCGAAGCTATCTCTTTATAACCCCTCCTTTTCATAACCTATAATACTTTCATAAATCAGAGTCCATTTTCTGCTGGCTGTTTTTGAACCTAGTAAACGACGGGTACGTTTGCTAGTATATACATATATATATATATATATTATTAAGGAACTCAAGTTATATATATATATATATATATATATATATATATATATATATATATATATATATAAATTAAGTTCCTTCGGTTATAAGCGAAACCGAAACTAAATCTAAAACTCATGGTGATTTCCTAGTATAATTATTTACTACAGGAAATGAATGATCATAACAATTAAACGACAGTCACTCGAAAGAAAAAAGATATACGCGTGAAACACAAAATAACACACACGATATCCTATTACTATATAGATGATATAAAATAAGAGATATATTATATTTAATTAAATATATAATAGTGATTAGAAAAACATAGATGACTTCAGCTATGATCGAAACCGAAACTAAAAATTATGAATAATTTTTGTATCAGTATGTATTACAAAAATACGTATATTCCGGAATTAAATCTCAACCAATGAAATTTGCCGGAAAGCGTGACACACAAAAGAACGCACACGCTATTGTATTAATCTATCTATCTATCTATCTATCTATCTATCTATCTATCTATCTATCTATAAAAGTGAACGTGTCTGTGTATCTGTCTGTGTATCTGTGTGTCTATCTGTGTATATACATTTTGCTACGCAATAACTATGTCAATTCTAAGCCTACAGACTCGAAATTTGATATACAGGGTACTGAGATTTGGGATAATCGATGTGATCGGGTTTCGACCAGAAATTTGGCGATTACGAGGTCAAAGTTCAACGATTTGACCTTTGAGAACTCTACCAAACTCTTCCAATAATTTTGGGTCTAAACACTTGAAATTTTGGTATAGGTTCCTTGGACATGGATCTAACTTAATAACTTGATTTGAGCCCAAAACCATAAATTTTTAGGGGGCATAATAGGAGTCAAAGTTTTAAAAAAATTGACCGCCTTTTCTTTTTGCTCAACATACACCTCCAAATACACAGGAAACGCTGGGCACCCATGCTAGTATATATATATATATATATATATATATATATATATATATATATATATATATATATATACAGAGTAACCCCCCCCCAAAAAAAACGTTATATCTCCATTATATATTCACCGATTGACCTTACTTTACAGGACATGGCAAAATCAACAACCGTGAGTACACCAAGACCCCTGTGGGAGCTGGGACAAAGATTGCACTGTGTTAAATTTCGTTAGGACAAAACACTAATAACGGGCCCTAATTATAGTTGGGGCCCGTTTTCTTATATATATTTAGTAATGTGATTGATAATTTAAAATTCAAATTCAAATTAAAAATTAAAAATCTGTTTCATAAGAAGGAACAACAACAAAGTCAATAATTTGTACGATCGTTTCGGAAACGATGTTTTTATTGTGATAGACATTAAGTCATGGACAATAATTTTGACATATATATTTTTTTAACAAAGTGTCCTCATCAGCAAAAGTAATGGTTGGGGTTTTTTATATGTAAAAGACACCATAAGTAAACCTAGCAATTTTTAAGTAAGACAGATGTATCGTTTAATTGCTCGGTTTTTGAAAACCGTCAAAGCATTCATTTGGATGTTTATTGTAGCTTATAAATGTACGAATATATATATATATATATATATATATATATATATATATATATATATATATATATATATATAAGATGAAACACTAGTGTCTGGAATTATTTCATTATTATAGTAAATAATTATGACAGCCCTTTAAGAAACTCGTTTCTTATCGTTGAACACTTTCAGTTGAATTAAGTCAATTTTAGCTGAATAGATACGGTCTATCGAGTGCTGGTAATCGTGACACCATGCACTGAAGATTCCCGTAGATATTTAATTATTATAGTAAATAATTATATATATATATATATATATATATATATATATATATATATATATATATATATATAGTTACATTTACAAATAACCGGGGACGTAGAACTAATTTAGATGATGTAGAATTATTTCTCCTAGCAAACTCCCCGGATATATTAGCACTAAGTGAAACTAACTTGCACTCCTCCTTCCCATCTAACATGTTTAACATTCCTGGTTATCTTCCACTTTGTCGACAGACACTTGAAGTCTATATTCGTAACACCCTCCCCATGTCTAGGGAATCTAAACTAGAATCAGGCGACAAACCCTTCATGTGCTTTAAACTAACTTTACAACATAGCGTTAGCTACCTGTATTTTCTTTATCGCTCTCTATCAACCCAGGACAGTACTATAATCAATCATGTCTCTGACAGCATAGATGTAGCACTCTCTTTTGACACTAATGCCCAAATACATGTATTTGCTGATTTTAACACTCACCACAGAAATTGGCTTGCCTTGTCCAACTACACTGACACAGCTGGTAACGTCATCCATAACTTTGCTATATTCCATTCCCTAACACAGACAGTAACATTCATGACCCGTCTCCCAGATCACCAGGACCAGCAAGCCTCACTTTTAGATCTATTTCTGACAACTGTGCCTGATGATTGTGTAACAAATGCTCATTGCCCAATCGGGAATGCTGATCACGCTGTGATAATGATAGATATCACTCTAAACTCCCGACCCCAAGTTGAAGAGCCATTGCTCAAAACGCCAAGATACTACAATAAGGCTGACTGGGATGCCATTAGGGATCGCATAAGAAACGCCCCATGGGGAAATATCTTTTCATTTCCAGCAAAATAGTGCGCAAATGAGACTACTGAATGGTTCGAAGCAGCAATTGAAGCACATGTTCCTACACGGAGTTCTATAGTAAGCCCCCCCCCCCCCAATGTTTACTTCTATATGCGCAGCTTCCATCGCTTAGAGGCAACATGGATACCGTAGATTTATCCGACATAATTCCTGTACAAACAGACGATAGTATATAGAAGCTAAAAATAATTGCAAGAAAGAAGTAGCAGCAGCTAAGAGTAAATACACTGAAACCACCAGGAAACGCATCGAAGCGCAAAAATTAGGAACTCGTGTTTCGGGAAAATCTACAACAGTGTAGTAAATAATGGGCAATCGACAATACTTCCATTATCAAACAATCATGAGGTCGTTTGCACAACAACTGAGAAAGCTAAAATGCTTGCCCATCAGTTTGCCTCAAACTCCATCTTGGATCCAACAAGACATTCCCTCCCTGATTTTCCTCCGTGGACAGGAACCACGGTAGATGATGTAAAGATCACGTCCCCCCAAGTACATGATATTATAAAAAATCTAGACACTTCAAAAGCATGTGGACCTGAGATCATCCCGGCTGTGCTATTAAAAGAATGCTCCGCTAAGGTTGCTCTTGTTCTCTCTAAACTCTTTAACAAATGGATTAACGAATCTTGCTTTCTTGGCTGCTGAAAAACTGCTTCTCTGGTACCATTTTACAAAAACTATGGCGAAAGAACTGACCCATTAAATTATCGCCCAATTAGCCTCCTCCTACTTTTCGCCAAAATATTTGAGTCCTTAATTGATCAAGCTCTAGTCCACTACCTTACAGCTGCTACACTTCTGTCAGACCACCAATATGGATTTAGGCAAGCCTGTTCTAGTGCAGATATTCTAACTGCAATCTCTGAACGTGTATACGCAGCACTGGATAAGGCAGGAGAGGGGAGAGCAGTAGACCTAGATATATCTAAGGCTTTTGACAGGGTATGGCACGATGATCTTCTCATGAAAATAAATCCTATGGTATTACTAGACGAATGCTTAGCTATATTATGTGACGTAATCCCTCATTAGGGAGCTTCAGAACCCCACAGAGGGCCTAGGAGGGGCCGAGTAACTATGCTAGATAGCTAATCGTTCCCGGATGACGCCAGATACCCCGAGGATTTTAAATAGAGAATATAAGTATATAATGAATTAAAAAAAAATTTGACCTCGATTTTTATCCCTTAATATTTATTGTTTGGGGCTCAAATTGAATTAAAATGTTTGACCCATGTCCAAGTAACCTACATCTAAAATATCACGTGTTTAGACCCAAAATTGGCGGAGGAGTTAGTAAAATCGTTGAACTTTGACACCTAAAGAGCAAAGTTTCTGGCCGAAACTAAATAAAAAAGATTTCCCAACTCTCAATACTCCTTATTTAAAATTTCGAGTCTTTAGAAGAGAGTTACTTAGTGGGGAAATGTATACAGACAGGCCCGAACACACACACACACACACACACACACGCACACAAACACAAACACAGACATTTTCACTTTTATAGATATACTAGCAGTTTCGCCCGGCTTTGCTCGGGCCCTATATACCGTTCATAACTTTTATGTGCATATGTATATATTAAAAAGTGCGATTATGTATGGTAATGCCTTTCTTTATAATAGGCTTCTTTAAAACCGTAGAGAAAAGTTGGTAGAGACCGCAGAAGTCAAACTTTTTCAAAATTTGACCACAATTATATCCCCTTAGCATTAAATGTGTTGAGCTCAAATCAAATTATAAAGTAAGAACCATGTCCAAATAACCTATATCTAAAATTCCAAGTTTTTAGATCCAAAATCGGCGTAGGCGTTAGGTAGAGTTCTTAAAGATAAATCGTTGAACTTGTACCCCTTAACAGCCAAATTTTTGACCGAAAATCGATATATATATATATATATATATATATATATATATATATATATATATATATATATATAAGTGAAAATGTTTTTGAGTGTATCTATTTGTCTGTCTCTCTGTCTGTCTGTGTACACTCCCCTACCAAATAACTCTGTCAAATTTCGGTCTACAGACTCGAAATTTGACATAAGAGATATTGAGATTTCGGAAAATCTTTTAATCGGTTTTCTGCCAGCAATTTAGCTGTTAAAGTGTAAAAGATCAAGGATTTGACGTTTGAGGACTTTACCAAACTCCTACGCCAATTTTTGGTCAAAACACTTAAAATTTTAGATATAGGTTACTTAGACATGGATCTAACTTTATAATTTGATTTGAACCCAAAAGAATAAATGTTAAAGGGTCATAATTGGGGTCGAAGTTTCCAAAAATTTACCTCTGGGGTCTCTAATAAATTATTCAGCCAGTTTTTTATCTAAACATTCGAAATTTTACATAATGTGTATTCAGATAGAGGACCAGCGTTTTAATTGTTTTTTTTTCTGAAAATTTGGTTTCAAACGGTAAAATTTCAAAAGTGTTTTCCTTTGCGGTCTCTAGCAAACTATTTAGCCAATTGTGGATCTAATTTTTTCAGAAAGTTTTCTAATCAGTTTGTGGGCGAAAATTTGGTGGTAAGAGTCAAAGTTTTCAGAGTTGACCTTTGCAGACTCTACCAAAGTTCTCCTTTAATTTTGGGTGTAAACACTTGAAATTTTAGATGTAGGTTACTGTGACATGGGTTAAACATTATTATTCAATTTGAGCCCAAAAGAATAAATATTAAGGGGTAAGAACTTGGGTCAAATTAAAAAAAAATTATGTCAGCGGTCTTTACCAACTTTTCCCTATGGTAATTAAGGAAGCCTATTATATAGAAAGGCATTACCGTACATATTCACACTTGTTATTCACATAAAGTTATGAACAATATATAGGGCCGGAGCAAAGCCGGGCAAAACTGCTAGTATATATATATAGTTAATGTCTGAGTTATTTTCATTCTTGCAAGGCCCGTTTGGGTTTTCTTATTCGAGTCAAAGTAGGGAGTAAAATGCGTAACGAATGTACTAATGTCATTGGAGATCATGAGTTGTGTGTGTTGGGATTATTTCGGGGGGATGAGAGAGAGATAAATAGCGTCTGCAAGGTTGAAGTGGCAAGTGAAGGTCTTTTGCCACTGGGGATATCCACGGACAGAGTTTGTGAAGCCCGCGAAAAGGGCATAAGCTTCCCTTTCGTATTATCAGGTGGAGGAACGGTATTTGTTAAAAGCACCTGAGGTAGAGTGGGCGAATGACCAATTGACTAACCTCACTGACATCTGGGACCCCCTGATCCATCGTTCACCGCCACATACCTGATTTAAGCTACCAAAAGCTATGGGAGGAGTTAGAGGAGTGAATTACAGGCCCGATTAAACGGTCTGGACATTACAGAAATTAGCGACATGCTTCATAAGGTAATGGTTACAGGAGCAGGAGTTAGCACGCTAGTAACGATAATTTTGCTGTTGTTGGTGATTGGATGGTGCATGAAGAGGGCGAATGTGGGAAGAAAGCAAGGTGATTAGCATCTCGAGACTGATTGCATGGATGGCGGGGGAGAAACTTGTTCGAAATCGCCTGTGATTCTGGAAAATGCGGCTGCTGGTATTAACGAAAACGAAGTGCAACCCGAAGACCTCCCTGATGCTGAAATCCAAAGGAACTGAAGACGACTTGAAGATCTTTTCTTTTCTTTTCTCTCTCGGAAGAAAATCCCAACGATACCTTGAATGACCGTCTATTGAGGTGAGAAGTCCTCAGTGAAGAAATTCTTACAAGATGCTTATTAAGAAGATTTGACTGTGAAATAAAAGGTGAAGGTTCAACTACAATTGCTTAAGGTGAGAAAGATACCCCTAGCTCAATAAAAAGCGGGTCCTGTGAGAACCCTGATTGGGCCTGCATACTTTTTATTACGAGACCGTGCTGTTGATAGCAGCGAGGTGAAAAAAATCTTGTAAATTGTGACTGCAACTCTGTGAAACAAAAATAAATGAACTGTGATTGAATTGATGGAAAAAGAGGGAAAGGGGAAATACTCTTATAAATACCTTGGAAAAAAAATCTAATGATTTTATTTGGGGGAAAAAGGGGGCAGAACTTTTAAACAAGGGAAGTAACTCTTATGAGCTAATTGATGAACTTAATGCAATTTATCGAGTGACAATTTTTAAATGATGATTATTTTATCTTTGAATTATTAATGTGAATTGAAAAAAAGAATATACAAACAAAGAGAATAAAACTTGTAGGTGAAAAAAAAAGAAACTATTAGCCCTGACAAACTTTGAACTTTTACATTTTTATGATCTTACGAACTTTTTTAAATTGACTTTCTTATGGACTTTTGAATGAAAAAGGGGGAGAACCCTGATTAAAGGGTGGATATGGGATTGTGATCTTTTTGACGGGTAATTTGAGGATGGAGAGGAGGATCTGTGAAAAAAAATCTGACGGCGAACTTTGAAAAGGGATGGCGCGGTGTGTTGAGGAATTGGACTCCATTGGTTCTACGAAGCAATAAAGTCTAATGAGGGCGAATGTGACGTAATCCCTCATCGATGAGCTTTAGAAGCCTCCAGAAGGCCTAGGAAGGACCTAGTAACTATGCTAGATAGCTAATCGTTCCCGGGTGACTTCAGATACCCCGAGGATTTAAAATAGAGACTATAAATATTTTTTTATTTCATGTCAAAATAAATATTGCTTGAAACCAGAGAAATATATTTTGCAGCTAAAGTTAATGACAGGAAACTTGAAGCATAACATTGTCTGGCCTTGGAGAATTCAAAGTCGGATGTCAGAATTGACATCTGACCTTAGGGGGTCGTGAGAATTAGTATGTCTGTAGAACTCAGATCCAAGATTCGGGAATTGCACACACGCAAAGAAAAATATGGAGCTTTTCGATTTCGTTGCGATATCTTATTGGCTGGGGAAATTTCCACCCCATCCACATACCTCACTATATATACGACTGTCCCGCGAAAATTAATAAGAACAGAAGAGTTTTGAGAGATTGCTTTTGGATTTCGGGGAGAACAGATCGCATAGAGACCGCCGTTCCCTGAGGACGCGACCATTCCTCTACCTCCTCATTCACCCGTCTTACGCTGTTTGTGAAGAGATTTGAGATTTTGAAAAACTTACTAAGAACGGAATAATATTTGTAAAAACATTTGCACATAAGTTTGTGAAATCAATTCTCTCTTTACATCATCAACATTCTGATCCACATCTGGCATCAATTGAAATGAATGGCTCTCGTCTTCAGGAGGCCTCAAGTTTTGACAAGCTTCTTGGCTTGACCATTACTCCTGATCTTAAATGGAACACGTACATCAAATCTGTTGCCAAGGCCGCTGGAAAAATGGTGGGATCTTTCTATCGATCCGGTAGATATCTCACTGCTGATGCTATTCTCTATCTATATAAGAGCCAGGTACGTCCAAGGATGGAATACTGTTGCCACATCTGGGCAGGCGCTGCTAGAAAGGACTTGGCCTGTCTTGATAGAGTTCAAAATAGACTTCGTAGCCTAGTAGGAGATGTCCTTTTCTCTTCCTTGCAACCTCTATCTCACAGAAGAGATGTTGCGAGTTTGTCTCTGCTGTATCGTTATTTTTATGGAAAGTGTTCGACTGAGCTTCAATCTATGGTCCCCCTCGCCAAACTTTCACAAGAAACACTCGTCTAGCTGTAAACACTATCAATAATTCCCCCAACTCTTTATCTGTGCCTAAACCTAAACGTAGATTCCATGAACAAAGCTTTTTTATTAGAACTGCACGCCTGTGGAATTGTCTTCCGTTTTCCTGCTTTCCGGCTGACTACAATATGGTTGTGTTCAAGTCTAACGTAAATAAGTTCTTGATGAGCCGTTCCATATAAGTTATCAAATTTACCAAATTTTCATTACTAATGATTACTATATTGTCCAATTTCTACTGTACACTCTTTAACCCTTATCCTTGAGTGGCCTCTTGGCCTTGATAATGTGGTGATGCCTATGTAAAAAAAAAGAATAGAGTTTAACCTGTTTGTTTTTTCTTCCTGCCTGCTACTTTGATATTTGCTTTCAGCATACAGGATTCAATGTAACAACCATCAGAGAAGGACTAGACGATACGAGCCGAGATTTCCAGATAAACAGGGGTCCTAGCCAAGCTTCATCAGAAAAAGTGGTTACAGTTTGGAGGACGCAACAAGGATATCGACCCGAAAAAAAAGGGTGAGGCTTAACATTTCACATATTTTGTTACCACGGAAGAAAAGAAAAAGACGGAGTTTGGATTGCGTTATAATCTTACATTTTCGGATTATAAGAGAGAGACTTTTTACACTCAACAAGTGCGCGCCGCGAAGTGACGAGAAATAAGAGAGAGAAGAAGACGCAACACAGAATTTTAATTTAAAAGTAAGTACGTTTTGACGGACAGTCTTTTTAAAAATCAATACGAAATTTTCAGCGATTATTAAGAGAAGAATGAACTTTATAACAGGGTACTTATTTTTTATAAACGATATTTATATATATTTTTTTTTGCTTACAAACCCCCACCCCTTGTTTTGAGGGGGTTCCAAATATGCTTAAAATAATCATCTGAATCTGAACAAAACATATTGTGCTGTTGTTAGGGACAGGATTATAGGTTTAAAAAAATTGTTTGCATACCTTATTTTGACATCTGAATATCAGAACTTCGATTGTGTTTAATTATCCCGCTTTTGAGTTTTGAAGTGTGAAATCCGGTGAATATGTTAAGTAAAATAATTAATTTAAGTTAAGCAAAACAAAAAAAATTAATATTTATACGAACAAAGCCATTTTAAAATCTTTGATAAATAAATTAACAGTTTTTTTTAGCGAGTCGAATAATGCATGATCATTATTAAACAGAGCATTCTTTGAAGAATCGATACAAAAAAGAGAAGAGAGAGTAAGAAGGATTATATTGAGAGAGAGAGAGAGAGAGAGAAAGAGAGAGCGCGTGGTTTTGCTGTCGCTATGAATTCAACGTATTATCTAGGCCATAGTAGTATTGTGCAGCCTGGTACGAAGGGTTTTTTTTTTTTAGAAAAACAAAAGAAGAAAAAACTGAAGTGAACGGACCAATCGCTGTGCGTGGATGTTTTCTTTTCAGGGATTTATGTATTTTTTAAATACTAGAACAATCGATTGTAATCCAATTGATGCTTAAATGAATCTTATATTTTTTTCTTTATTGAATTAAAAGCTTGATTAGAAAAAAAAGAAAGTGGAAAAAGTTTTCGTTGTTTTTTTTTTGCTTGTTTTGACGATTGCATACTTGTTTTTATTGTTCTTTTTGTGGTTATGTGATTTTTTTCTTTTTTGTAAATTTATTTGATATTGCGTATATTTTAATATTTTAATATCATGGGGGCGTAGAGAGACAATCCATAATAATGATGAGATAAATAGATCCTTGCGAGAATGTCTAGTTTAGACGTAAGAACGAATTCTTAATTACGATCCCAGTGTAAAAGGGGATCGCTTGATGCGGGCATTATAACAACCAGGAGGGGTCACGTCTGAAACGGTGGTGATGGTGGCAGAGGTCAGGGTGGAATTAACTTTTTACGATGAAGGAGAGAATGCCTTAGCAGCCCTCTCGATGATGGTGGGTGACGAAGACATCATGAGACAACCCGGCAGGCCAGAAAAATTCCTGGAGGGTGGGAAGACTGACTTGATTTTAGTTGATGTTACCAGGGGTCAACGACCAAGGATTCGAATGACCTTGAGTGACACGTGGTCAAGATTAAATGGGATCTGTGAAAGAATACCTACCTCTTGGGGAGCGAAAAATCGGAAATGGGATGATATGTGGCCCCATGACCCACCCGATATGAGATTAGAAAGAAAAATGAGTACCCTACCTCGAGAATAGCTTAATACGAGTATAGAGTTTTATACACTTATTTTAAAGTGACTATTTGTTGAGTTCTGTTGAGAGCGGGTTTAGCTCTGATTATAATGATTTATAACTGTAATTGCATTAAAATTCTAAATTGTGAAGGAAGAATTACGGTAATTGAATTTAGTTTAAAAAAAAGTTTTTTTAAGAAAAAAAATGAGAATACGATTTTAAGCAGTTCGTGAACTTTGACGAAACATTTTAGCTGGATATCCGCTGTGTATTTATGTAGCGATGTTGAAAGCTGTTAATAGAATTAAACTGTTCAGAGTTGTGTTTTTATGTATTCAAACGAGAACAATTGAAAATATTAAATTTTGAGGATTGAATTGATTTTTGAAAAAAATTATTTTTGTTACCTCAGTCTGGAAGGATTTCGTGATTAAACTGAACAGAATTAGTGAGAGTTCAGTCGAGGATAATTAAAGGCGTAAGTTTCCGATATTAAATGGACCTTTGGAGGAATTGAAATGTTGCCTCAGTCAGGAAGGATTTCTTAATTGCGAAATAAGGGCCAACGAGGCCGCAAGACTGAATGAAAATAATTGAAACTACTTATTAGCATCACTGAGTGAAAAGTGGTACACTCAATTGTGCGTGAAAAGTGATTTATTATTTTTTAGATGGATTTTCCATTGCGAGTAAATCAGGTGCGTGGTGTTCGCACCTGGAGATATTAATGAAAAAAAGAAGACAGAATTTCTCGTACGATAACTAGGCGTTAACTGAGTCTTCTTGAAGGGCGCGACCTGCGAGGCCGTTAAATATTACGCCTTTTAGTATTTTTTTTTAATTAGTTGAAATGAATTCTGGTATAAATTTAAGTTGAATTATGGGAGTAGGAATCGGTAATGATTAAGGTTTGCCGATCCTTGCGTGACCTCGTGGTGCATTTCTGGATACGGGTCCATTCGGACATGCTGCCTGGGAGGACGCTGGGGGCGCGTGGATAATCCCTGTGTTTTTTTTTTGTTTTTTTATTAATTGTCCGTAAGGAGACAGACGTTGAAGTTGAGGTCGTTGTGCGCACGAGCGTGTGTGTGTCACACGGAGTGAGAAAGGGTGTATTATGGGAATGTGTTTTGAAATATCGAAAGGAATTCAATAAATTAGGGGACGTATCTAGATCCCTGTAGTTTTTTTTTTTATTTTTTGACTATCCATGAGGATACGGAGTAATTTTATTGAAACTGAATTGGTTGTTTAAAACAGCCTGTGACAAAAAGGTGCTTAACTTTTTGTAAATAGTTGTGTACTGACAGACGGAATTTTCCTCGCTTTATTTCGGGGATGGGCGTGATCAAGCTGGTGTATCTGTGGAGACCAGGAGAGATGGAATGTTAGCAGGGCAGAGAGCGGTAACTGGCAGAAGGAGGGAACTGTGTAATGCGACGTTAGCAGGATCGCGAATTGTTGACCACCGGTGGCCCTGAGCACCCCGTTCGCTCTGCTTGTAGTTAGGAAAAAATAGCATTGATGAACGTCCTGCAGGACGGTTGGCAAGATCGATTGATGTCAGCCATAGCTGCGTTAATGGATACAAGAGATATTTAGGGAGTAGAATGATATACCGAATATTAAACACTTGGAGGATAAAACATTAGTGTTTGTGCTTGAATTATCGAAGAGGATTCAATAGATCGAGGAACTAAATACGAGATCTATCAAGTTATTACTCCACCCGTTCCATATCAACTGGGAACGCCAAAGTTAGGGTTGATAGCCAGTTACAGAGTGGAGTCCGAATATGTAGCGTTTAATATGGCAAGAGATAGATTTATGCTGTTGAATTAGCGAGAGGCAGGAATAATTGACGTCTGTGGTCTCTACCGTCTTTTCTCTATAGTAATTAAATAATGTCATAT
This sequence comes from Euprymna scolopes, assembly GCF_053919585.1. Classification (NCBI taxonomy): domain Eukaryota; kingdom Metazoa; phylum Mollusca; class Cephalopoda; order Sepiida; family Sepiolidae; genus Euprymna; species Euprymna scolopes. Next base: position 2,918,389 of record NC_136484.1, read on the forward strand.
AGAAAGGCATTACCGTATATATTCACACTTTTTAATATATACATATGAACATAAAGCTATGAACAGTACATAAGGCCCGAGCAAAGCCGGGCGGAACTGCTAATATATATATATATATATATATATATATATATATATTGACTCGGTAACGCTTTTCAATCATCCCCTAATGATAAAAAAACTTTAATGATTCAAAATAATCTTTATTTCTCGACTGATTTCAAACGGATTTTTTTCTGTACAAACCTGGGTTTCACATATTTTGGATTTTTAATTTGAATATATTTGTCAACATTAAAAATCCAATTTCTTCTCATGGGAAAGTTGAATTTTATCTTCATTCCTTTGGAAAATCATTTCTCCATATCTTTTCATCCGGATTTGTTATTCTGATTTTTAATCGATCTTTTTTTAAAATTTTATTTCCTCATTTTAAGTTTTTTGTTTAGTTTATGACTAGGTTTCATTATGTCAGTTCCAGCAAATTTATAGCATCGCTAGATTATTCATTTGCTAATATCTTTCCTTTGATAAGAGAAGCTATTTTCCTTGAAACTTCAGTGATTAAGAAAATTTAAATATATTTTATTTGAGTAAAACTTTGTCCCAAAAGTGGCAAAACTAAATCTGACCTGCCAGGACACTATATATGTAAATTTTGGAAAATGTTAGCATATTTCATAGTTTGGATAATACAGTTTTTTTTTACCAATTATCATAAAATTTGAACCATAGAATAGTATTATAATCTTCGAAAAACCAGCTAATTTTTTGTAGTCTCGCAGAATAAAAGATATGAGCATTTAATTATACAATTTGGCTAGGATTATAGATATATCAATATCAATATCAATATATATATATATATATATATATATATATATATACATTTTAGATTTGTCTTTACATAAGCATTAGTTTATTGCTACACAGTCATGAGCATGTTTCGGTCTACTAGTATTTACTAACTAGAGATCGTATTTTTCTTCAATAACTCAGCAAATGAAGGTCATAAGAACTACTATGGCTTTAAAAGCCAGGAATCAGCACCCTGCCGCAGATGTGCTAACGTACTGTATACCGATACTCTATGGCTGACTGGGATAGCTTCCGTACATTCACATCTGATTTACTTCTGCACTCCATGTTTAAAAATGAAGTGTCCTCTATAGTATCAGATCTGACCGAATGGGTAATTGTAGGCATAGACCAATTCATACCATCTAAAAAATTTCAACAAAACCCTAACAGTCAGTCATGGTTCTCCCGAGAATGTGCTGCTGCTATCGCGCACAGAAATCACTTTTTCCATAGCTACCAACGTAATAGATGCACTGAGACTAAAGCTGCTTTCAGGACTGCCAGCAACCACTGTAAAAGAGTAATAAAAAATGCAAGAGAGCTATATGCCCAGTCTGTTAAATCCAAGGTAGCTGATCAGCGGCTTGGTTCCCACCAATTTTGGCAAATAACAAATAGGATCCTGAACAGAAGTGTGCGTTCTATCCCAACCATTATCAATGGGCCAGAGGTCATCTCGTCAGCATCAGACAAGGCCAAACTATTTGCAAAGAACTTTGCAGCTAATTCTACCCTATGCGACGAAGGCCATCAACTCCCCATATTTCCTCCTATAACACAGAACACGCTAGGGAACATACAAATATCCGTGCATGAGGTCTCTAAGCTAATCAAGAACCTTGATTCCAGTAAAGCAACTGGCCCTGACATCCCAATTATAGTGTTAAAAAAGCTTCAACCAGAACTTGCTCCCATACTCACAAAACGCCCCCTAAAGTAAACACGCTATCAAATCTCCACACTAACGTAATTTACTTGCAATAACCCTTATCCCTGAGTGGCTTCCGGGCCTTGATAAGTAGTGATCACTGTGTAAAAAAAAAACTGTTTAAGCGCTGCCTTAAGGAGAAGTGCTTTCCGACACCCTGGAATACCTCATCAGTTTGCCCTGTATTTAAGAATCTAGGTGATAAGTCATCTCCCTCGCAGTACAGACCAATAAGTCTCCTGTGTGTTATGAGTAAGTTGCTGGAATCCATATTAAATAGAGAAATAGTCAACCACCTCAGCAGAAACAACCTTCTTAGTGACACACAATATGGTTTCCGCTCTGCAAGATCTACCGCAGATGTGATGACGGTTATATCCCACAGGATTAGTGAATCTCTTGTCAAAGGCTTCCTTTCTAGGGCAATTGCTCTTGACATATCAAAAGCCTTCGATAAGGTATGGTATAAGGGTCTACTTCACAAGATTTCCAGCTACGGTATAACTAGAAATGTTTTCTCAATCATTAAATCATTTCACTCCGATAGGCTCATAAGAGTAGTGGTAGATGGACAAAAATCAGAGGCCTGCAGTATTAATGATTGAGTCCCTCAGGGGTCAATCCTCGGCCCAACTCTCTCCCTGATCTACATCAATGATCTCCCTAAACACACACTTAAATCATTCGTTTAAATCTATGCTAGTGACACGACAATCTACGGCAACACGTCAAAGGCAAAGTTCTCTCTAATTCTCTCTCCTCTGATCTCGAGCACGTGGTTCAGTGGGGGAAGATGTGGCTGGTTACCATCTAAAACCAAACTCCTATCCTTACATAATCAACGCTCTGATCCCCATCAATTGGGATGGATGGCTCTCGTCTGGGAGAGGCCTCGTGTTTTGACAAGCTTCTTGGTTTGACCTTTACTCCTGATCTGAAATGGAACATGTACATCAAGTCTGTTGCCAAGGTCGCTGGAAAGACGGTAGGATCCTTCTACCGCTCCAGAAGATATCTCACTACTGATGCAATTCTCTATCTATATAAAAGCCAAGTACATCCAAGAATGGAATACTGTTGCCATATCTGGGCAGGAGCTGCTAAAAACAGCCTATCCTACCTTGACAGAGTACAAAATAGACTTCGTGGCTACCTTGCAACCTCTCTCCCACAGAAGAGACGTTGCGAGCCTATCCTTGTTTTATCGTTATTTCCATGGCAGGGGCTCGTCTGAACTCCAATCTCTGGTCCCCCCTCGCCAATCTTTCACGAAAAACACCCGTCTAGCCGAATCCACTGTGAAAAATTTCCCCCAATCTTTATCTGTGCCTAAATCAAAATGTGGATTCCATGAACAAAAGTTCTTTCTTAGAACTGCACGCCTGTGGAACTCTGTTCCGTCTACTTGCTTCCCACCTGACTACAACTTGGATGTGTTCAAGTCCAACGTTAACAAATTCCTAATGAACCGCCCCCTTAAGTAAACACTTCATCAAATCTCTACACTAACGTAATGTACTTGCAATAACCCTTATCCCTGAGTGGCTTCCGGGCCTTGATAAGTGGTGACCACTGTGTAAAAAAAACCCTACGTGGAACAATTGGATTACTTCGAGGCGGATCTTGCAAAAAAATATTACCTTCCACGAAAGGAAAAAATAACTTCCAAAAGGAACAAGATAAAATAGTGAAAAACATCCAAAACGCAAAGGAAATTCTTGTCAAGGCGGAAAACACACAATTTTTATTAGGTAAGCAAACCTGAATACCTTAAATTATTGGAAAAATATTACTAGTCATTATAAGAAGGCAAATTTCGATTTGGTTCGAAATATAAACTCTGACAGCAAATTTACCACTGACAAACTCGATATTTGCAATAGAGTCAATAAACTAGCATAAAAACAAGCATACATCCTCTTAAAGGACCATAAACAAGACTTCAACAATAAACCAACCACTAGGCTGATCAACCCAACTAGACCAGAAATAGTAAGAAAATCTTTGAAAAAATTAACCTCCAGATCAAAAACACGTATATCTTAACCAATGGATCAATACGGCTGAAACTATCAGCTGGTTGTCAAGAATACAAAACAAAAATAGATGTGCCTTAATACAATTTGATATTGCTAACTACTACCCGTCTACCACTAAAGAGCTGCTCAATGACGCAATGGAATTTGCCTCTCTTCTCACCGATATCTCCAAGGATGAAATCGACATTATAAATAAATGCAAACACGGTCCTAATTAGTTGAAACGAGCAATGGGTTAAAAATCAAGCGGGACCCTTTGACGTTCCGATGGGCTCTATTGACTCTGCAGAAATTACAGATTAAGTAGGACTATACATCCTATATAACCTTACTAAGGACATTGAGGTTGATACGATCGGCCTCTATAGAGACGTTGGCTTTCTTTTCGTAGAAAATGCTGACGGCCCCAAATGTGAAAGAATCAAAAAAATTATCATAAGAGAATTCAAAAGAATTAACCTTAAAGTTGAAATTACCACAAACATTAAAATAGTCCACTTCCTAGATGTCACACTCAACCTAAACAAAGGAATCTATGAACCCTATAGGAAAGAGAATAGCAACCCTTTATATGTCCACCCTCTCTCTAACCATCCTAAAGCTATAATTAAACATATACCCAGATCTATTAGTAGAAGAATTAGCTCAAACTCCTCATCCAAAGAAATCTCCGATAAACACATACACTTTTACAACAAATCCTAGATATAAGGAAACCAAATTATAATATATAGAAACCTCAAGCAATACCCCCACATCTAGAAAATCCCGTAAAAGGAAAACCATTTGGTTCAACCAAACGGTCAAAACCAACTTGGGTAGAAAATTCATTAATCTCATTAAACTATATTTCCCCCCAGCAACATGATCCACAAAATATTCAAAAAACCATCAAACTGAGCTACAGTTTCGGCAATAACTTAAAAAGATAATAAAAAACATAATAATAAAATTTTAAGCAACGACACAGAACACAATTTAGGGAAAAGGGTAACAAAAACGTGCAACTGTATTAATAAATCCAAATGCCACCCGAAGGAAAAATATCTCACAACCCCTGTAATTTATTAAGCTTATATTAGGACCAAGGAAGACCCCACCACTTGCAAATCCTACATCGGGAAAACTAGTAATACCTTTAAATGGAGATATACAGGCCACAAAAGCTCTTTCCTAAACCCGAATTACAGAGATAAAACATAATTAGCTAATACTACAATGATCTAACGAGTAAAAATTTTATACCTATTGTTGACTGGCACGTCTTAAAAAATCCAAAACCACACTTTTCCTGAGTAAAACCATGCATAAAAATAAAAAATTAAAAAAAAATTATTAAAAGAAATGACTAAATTTTACCATCAAAATGACATATATCCTGAGTCTTTAATATATTTACTAATACACAAATTAATAAATCAACATTAAATGAACAAACGAAATACAAATTTTGTTTAAGATAAAACAAAGTTATTAAATGATGCTACCTTCTCTTTTCGTTTTCTTCTTCCCTCTTCCTCCGTCTTCCACTTTTTCCCTTTTTCCTTTTTCCTTCTTCCCCATTCAATCTCACCCTAGCACGTTCCTTCTTTTCTTTTTACAGCCTCTAACCCTTCCCTTTCTTCAACCGTTTACTGGAAGCCCAAACAACATTCAACAGACCTGGATAAATTCAATATCTTCTCAGATATAAGTATACTAAATTAAAATAAACTTTAAAAAGGGGGAATTTAATGACACACTAACCCTCGAAAGTCTCAGACAGGCGGCGAACTACAGACAAAGGAGCCTCTCGATTGTTGAAGATAGCATCTGCGTAGCTCTAGATTTTGAACCAAATCCCCTCAACCCACAAACCCTAACCCCTAACACCAACACGAAAATGAATAAAGACACCGATAAATAAGTGCATAAACAAATACGAGAATAAATAAACTAACAAATTCCCACCCACTTCAACCTTGTTCTCCGCGAAGCTGAACCTTCACCCTCATGACCTGTTAAAAAAAAGGCCTTCTTTTGCTGAGGATTAATTTTCGCTCTTCATTTAGAATTCCGTTTTCGGAAATAAGGGTTGTTGCCTGATGAGGTCTCTAGTTGGTAAATACTAGTAGACCGAAACATGCTCATGACTGTGTAGCAACAAACTACTGCTTATGTAAAGACAAATCTAAAATGTAACTACTTTTGAATTGAGCACTCTTGTATAAACCTCGTTATATTTCACTGGTTACCCTAATAATAGCAACCTCAAATATATATACAGGGTGGCCGAAAAGTCCCAGGACACTTTATTCTTAATATTTTAATGCTGTTAAATATGATGGAATTGTGCAAGAACAACGAGGGCCAACATACTGATCCCCTAGACCACTAAATTACTCTAGTTGTTTTCTGCTTTGTTTCTAATAAAGTTCTCTTTTTTTGTTGAATATATATGTTTTCTGTGTGTTTCATTAAAAAATACTGTGTTTTATTAAAAATACATGTATAGTGTCCTGGGACTTTTCGGCCACCCTGCATATATATATATATATATATATATATATATATATATATATATATATATATATATAGCGTGTCAAGAGGCGATGAAAAAATCAAAAGTCAAATAAAGTCCTCGATCGTGGATGTGAAAGCTGAAAATACAAATATGTATTTCAAAACTATATATACCTATTTAACAGGCGTACCAGTGGTTTCATTGCGTTGAATCAACCATAAGTGGGTGAATGGAATCAACGCAAATTCATCAGCGACTTTGAAAAGGCGAAACAACGCAAAGTAACCAAACAGAGAAAAAAACTGTTTAACGGCCGTTTGGACTCGGAATTCTGGATTACATACCCATCCTGCCATCTCTTTCTTCCTTCAATAAACAGAATCTATTAGTGTCGGTTACTAAGGTCTATTTTAAAATAAGGAACTCTAAGTTAAAACGTCTGTTAAATGATTTTGTTCTGTTTGTTTACTCTGCATTGTCTCTCCTTTTAAAAGTCGCTGGTGAATTTGCGTTGATTCCATTAATTCCTTTGAATATGTATGTACGAGGGGCGTGCAATAAGTAATGCCCCTGACCCACTTCCCATAGTAGTAGAGCAAGGAAACTTGGCACAGTTATTAGTCTTTCTCTACATAGGAACCACCCAAAGTTATGCATTTCTCCCATTGTTTGATGCAGCTCTGGAGACGGTTTTTATAGAACACCCCAGGTTGGTCCTCCAACCATGACGTTACTTCAGAAATCAAGGCTGCATCATCTGGGAAATGCTTTCCATTCAAACAAAACTTCATGGCTGGGAAGAGGTGAAAGTCAGAGGGTGCAAGATCAGGAGAGTAGGGAGGATGGGAGTCATTTTCATAACCACACCCCCGTGCTTCTGATCTGGCGACATGCGAGTTGTGGACCGGAGCGTTGTCCTGCAGGAGGAGAGTACCATTCCTGATCTTGATCTTTTGATTTTGATAGCTTCCCTTAATTTCCTCAAAAGTGAAGCATGATAGGCTCCTATAATTCTGATACCCTTTGCCAGGAAATCTGTCATCACTATTCCGTCCTGGTCCCAGAAGACTGTGAGCATGATCTTGTCAGTGGAGGGCTGCACCCTTGCCTTTATTGGAGGTGGTAAGTCCAAGTGCTTCCACTGCATTGACTGGGCTTTGGTCTCTGCATCATAGTGATGGACCCACGTTTCATCCTGTTTAATCAGTCTTTTGAAAAAATTTACTCATCTTCTTGGCACATCTCCAAATTTTTCCACGAGCACTCGACGCGTTCTCGCTTCTGGAATGGTGTGAGAAACCCGGGAATCCATATGGCAGACACCTTATGCATATGCAAATGGTCATGAATGATAGTTTCCACAAACCTGTACTAATCTTGACATCTTGGGCTATTTGCGAGTAATGTGCCGATCTTCCAAAATGGCAGCCTCACCTTGATGGACAGATGCCTTATCAATGGCAGAAGGTGGGGGCGACCAGGTCTGGGAGCTGTTTCCACAGACTTCCAACCATGTTTGAATTCACGATGCCAGTGTTTTACATGGTCCTATGATGGGACATAATCACCATAAGTTTCTTTCATTTCATCAAAAGTCTCCTGTGATGTGCGTCCTTTCAAATACAAAAACAGGATCACTGCTCGACATTCAACAGGCTCCATTTACCATCTGACTCAGTTCAAACATGTGTAAAACAGAAACCACAATTATTTCAGGGCTGTAATGTGCCACATTACCCGTGAGATATAAATCATTGCACCTGCAAAATTTCAGCTAGATCAGACAACTGGAAGTGAATCAGGGGCATTACTTATTGCACGCCTCATCGTATATACATATTCAAAGGAATCTTGCATAATCCTTCACAGAGAAGTTGCCAATATTTGCCGGTTCTTGTTGGAGGACTATATTACACACACACACACAGACACACACGTACACACACACACACATACACACACACACACACACACACATATATATATATATATATATATATATATACATTATATATATATACATATACATATATATATATATATATATATATATATATATATATATATATATATATATATATATATATATATATATACAGGCCTGGTCAAAATCATAAGACCATTAAGAAAGTACGCGTTTACGCATATTATCGAATTTTTAATCAAACAAATGGTTGAAACCATTGCCAAAAAGGAAAATATGATGGGAAAAATGAAATCTGCTTCATTAGAAACCTTAACCCTGATCTAATAATTATTTTCTGGAATACAGAGTGAGCAAATTCATACACTACGCACACAATGATTTTTTAAAAGTGGTAATGGCTTGTGTAGAATAATTCAGACTTATTAATAAAGCTCATTAAATCAATTGATGCACAATATTCTACGGAATCAATCAACAACTGCACACAGGATTGTATTGTCAAAGTTTTATATCTTTTATGTAAACTGTAGCAAGGACCGAAGAGCTCCTACCTGTCCATGAAGTTACATTGCGCGTCAGACAAAAACCTGGTAATTTTTCACTCCGCGCGTAATTATATATATATATATATATATATATATATATATATATATATATATATATATATAATTATATATATATATAATTATATATATATATATAATTATAAGGTAATAATTTTATAATTTTCTTCAACAATGCTTCAAGCAAACTACAATCTACTTATATATAATTATATATATCATATATATATATATATTTACGTAACAGAGTTATGTATATATATAAATATATATATATATATATATATATATACGTAACAGAGTTATATATATATGTATATATATATACATATATGTATATATATATATGGATAATCAGAAAATGAGTAAATACTAGTGTACCTATACCTATTAACCTGGTATCTTTAAAGAAAAATAGTTTTAGTTCTAGTATAGCACTATTAAGCTATCTGAATTGGGAGTTTATGTCATTTATTTATATGTAAAAGCTTTTCTAAGTAGTAAAATTACAAATAAATATATATATGTACCCATAAATAGTAGTAAAATTACATATAAATATATATATATATATGTACCCATATATATATATATATATATATATATATATATATATATATATATTGGTACGTATATATATTAATATGTAATTTTACTACTTAGAAAAGTTTTTACATATAAATAAATGACATAAACTCCCAATTCAGATAGCTTAATAGTGCTATACTAGAGCTGAAACTATTTTTCTTTAAAGATACCAGGTTAATAGGTATAGGTACACTAGTATTTACTCATTTTCTGATTTTTGTTTTTGTCGTAGAGTAATGGTATCCAAGAGTGCTTACTAATAAATGTGATGAGGTTATTAAGAGTTATCAATAAAAGAAGAGCAAGATGTATCTTTATTAATATAATATGATATAATATAATATGAAACGAAATTACATTATTGCGACACTGGACATTTTTAGCACAAATTATCGGTTAAAGCCAGAATTTCTAGTCAGGCGATTTGATAAGTTTATGCTTTCCACAGAAAAAAACAGTCTTCATATATATATATATATATATATATATATATATATATATGTGTGTGTGTGTGTGTGTGTGTGTGTGTGTGTGTGTGTGTGTGTGTGTGTATAGTATGAAATTTTGTTGAAAATTCAAAGACTCACATTTTCTTTTCATAACCTTTGTTTATTTTCTAAATTTTTTCCATTGCAGCTGTTTCATTAGTGTGTAGGCAATTTTACGATTTATGTGTCAATAAAAATACCTTGTCCCCACCAATTTCTTTAGATGTTTATCCATTAGATTTTTACAACAAAACGTATATTTTTAACATGCTGAACATCGTATTCGGGTAAAAGGATTTCCAAAGCCATGCCTCCTCACTGGAAATTTTACACTATATAAGCTCTGCACCTATTAAATAGATACATTGAGCTTAACTCAAAATTATCGGTGATTGGTTTTAAAATAACAATCTAGACCCTTTAAAGGAAAACGGTATACATTGAAAGTAACGATATTTCAAAAACAATATATATATATATATATATATATATATACATATATACAGTTAGTTATAAAATATATATGGCGATTAAGCTACACTGAATATTCCGCGTTTCATCCACTATAGGATTATTCAGGATTAGGCGCATAAGCCTGAAGAATCCTAGAGTGGATGAAACGCGGAATATTCAGTGTAGCTTAATCGCCATATATATTTTATAACTAACTGTATATATGTATGTATATATATACATATATATATATATATATATATATATATATATATATATATAAAGCTTTAAGTGTTTTCAATCTATTTATATTATTATTATCTCTTTGCAAGGCTTAAGTATTTTCAACTATGGTTCTTCAAAATTTGGAATGATGGTAGGAAAAATGTTTTTTAATGTTGCCGTATTGAACTGGAGATTTCGTCCTCGTGACAACGTGTTTGTAGTATGGCCTATGTAGTTAGCAGTATTAGAGATACATTCTCCTAATGCCCAATTAAATTGATAAACTACGTTGTTCTTTTTTCCCCAGCAAATCATGTTCCATTCAGCGTAGTGAGTTCCATTCATGTAGTGAGTTTCATTGAACTACACGAGTTTATAGTGTAATTCAAATCTTGTCGTAGCTTAATCCTTAATACTTCGCCAGGGCTATCAAGGGTATTGCTTATCGTGACGCCATCACTAGATGGAATGCCTATCACGGCTTAAGAGAGTCCCATATATCCTCGAGAGAAGTTTTTCAACCTGTTATTTTACCTCGCCGTACATACAGCGCATCGCCTTCCCAAAATGGCCACCCCTCTGGTACTGGCCAGACTCAACATTGCTTAACTTCAGTGATCTGGTGAGAACCGGTGTGTCAACGTGATTGTGCCTTTATGTAAGTCACGTTAGTTTACAATAATTGCTGAAAGTAGTGAACCTGCTGATGTGACCAGTTTTAAGTGATATTAATTTAACAAAATGATTTTCTATAAAAATTCATTATTACACATGTTGAACAATATTTAGTTCGAAACAAGAGCAGAAGGTACACAAAATTCACAAACAGTTTAAAAAATTTGCAACGAATAAAGAGGGCTACAACAATGAGACTATGAGACAAACTAAGAACATGAAAGAATGAAGCAGCCATGATTGTCTACATCTGCAAGATCAGACCGGACACTAAAGAAGAAGAGGAAGAAGAAGAAGAAGAAGAAGAAGAATAGGAAGAAGAAGAAGAATAATAGGAAGAAGAAGAAGAAGAAGAAAACTGAAAAAACTGTTTAACATCAATGATTCTGTCATTTTTAACATTTTTCCAACCGATGCTATAATGTCGATAAAATTAGTGTAACAACGAAAAAAAGCAGCACAGAAACATCACTATCCATTGAGCTACAGAATATGGCAAGTCAACAAAATAAAACATAAGAAATATGCTCGATAGAAATGTTGTCATTATCGTTATCGTGCTGATACAAAAAGAAGAGCATTAAGTATTTCAATTTCTTGGGACATAAGTGGCACTAAATATTGAAATAATTTAAACATGTTTTGGTAGGGAATTATGTAAGGAAAATTGCAATAAGACAATAAAATAGAGTATCCTTACAGATAACTGTCCTTACGTTATTTTTTGTTTTCATTTTTATTAGCAACCTTTTTCTTTTTTTAACGTTTTGGTTAGTTTATTGCTCGTCAAGTGGACAATCTTTTGGTCATTGTTATTTTCATAGTATTTTTGGCTGCATTTATTTTAGAGTGTTCGCACTACCTTTTGTCGCCTCTGCCTACATATATCTCATACAAGCGCACTCTCTCCTATCTCTTTCTCTTCTGTCGTTTTCCTCATTTAATATGTCCATCTTCTTTCCTATCTCCTCTATCACTAATCCTCATATGGGATCTTCCTTACCTGCTATTGAAAGTCGTGCAAACTCTGAAACCACTAAAGTCTATTGATATTGTCTTCCCTTTATTGGATGCTGGCTTCAATATTGGCTTGGACTTGTACGAATCAGTCAGTTCGACTTGGTAATCTGTTATGTCTGCTTTCTCGAGTGGTTCGATTGTGTTGAAGCCGATTAGGTTGTGATTAATAAAGTAATTACCAATGTTACGTTTGCCTTTCGCTTCATACAAATAGATTAGAGTTTCTTTTTTTTTTACTTGAAGTGGGCCAAAGCCTAAAATTGCATGAAGGGATGCAGGCTAAAAGAGGAAAGTTATATCAATAATAACAACACGTAGCCGACGTTTGTGTCCGCTCTCCTCCGTAAATATGTGGACGTAAGGAAAACAATTGCATTTGGCAGCAAACGCTTTCAACAACATGTTGTCTGTCATCCATTGATTTCTACAGAAAGAGAAACATTGATCAAATAAAACGCACTTTTGCAAACAATAAATGTGTTCTCATTGCATCGGTGAAAACAGATGAATTCATTTCGGGTTTTATTGGAAAGTTGGTCTTATTTTCCCCCAGCAAACAGGAAGAATAACGTTATACATATATATATATATATGTATATATGTATATATATATATATATATATATGTATATATATATATATATATATGTATATATATATGTATATATATATATATGTATATATATATATGAGCAAACAGTTAATAAAATATGTTAAAAAACACTTTGAAATGAGTTAAAAACATATTTAATCTGAAAAGGAAACACTAGATAAATGGATAGTCTTTAATCCGCGCAGTTTCGAAGAAATACTTTCCTTCTCATCAGAGGGTAGGAATTAGTATTATGCAGGATCGGATTTTGCATACAAAAGTATTTGATGAAACAACAAGTAAGTCAAAGATCTTACTTGAAAACAAAAAAAGTGAAGCAGAGGGAATATGGTGAAGAAAAAGGTGATTACACATGAATGGATAGTCTGGTGGAAGATAAAAAATCCAGTGACGGTAAAATCCAAATATAAAACTTCAAGAAAGTTAAAAGAATTTCCATTTTTACAAGTAAAATCCAAGGAAATCCCGTAATTGGAAGAAGATGGTCCATAATAATCCAAAGGCAGAAATCCATGGAATAATTCACAAAAATGTGTACAAGGAAAAAAGAAAAGATTCCAATAATATTAATAAAAGAAAAATAAGATATGCTTTTCACTCTACTTCCGAGACATATATATATATATATATGTATATATATATATATATATATATATATATACATAGTAAAAATCCAATGGAAATAGATAGTTTTAAACGTTGTAAATGCCAGCTCAGTGCGTGTTTTACCCTCCGACTCATTGAAAGGACGAAAGTTTCTAGGAAATCATAAATAAAAAAACCGTCCTCCAGTTTTTTGTTAATATTTTTTCACAAAAAGAGTTTAGTATTACTAAATAGTTAACCAGCTGCGGTTTTGCTTTACAAAAATTGCTCTTGACATAACATGAATGCACTTGAAGAAAATTAACAACTTCGATATAAAAAAAAAAACAAGTAATCTATAATCAATAAATGGATAGACACCGATCCAGAGACCACACTTCTCCGCCTTTGTCAGAAATATTGCTTCTGGAATTTGAAGACTAAATGGACAGAAATAAGGGCAGAGAAGGTCACGAGGATGATTAAAGTAACCCCAAGATCCACATTATTTTTGTTTCATATAACTGGATGAAAATTATCACACACCAAAACAAAAACATCTTCGTTGAAATAAGGAATTTTAATGCATTTGTTTACCATTTATCGAATCTATGTTGAAACACATTCACATTATATTAACTGCCTCTATATGAGATTGCACGGACGTACACATTTAACTGACTCCCTCCGATGACAGAGTTAAAAACGATGTTGTTGTTTTTATTATTATTATTATTATTATTATTATTATTATTATTATTATTATTATTATTATTATGTGGCAGATGCAGCTCTCTCAAAATAGACACTACATTTGGATAATAATAAAAGTTGCTCAGGTCTCGACTGTTTTTCCTCGCTGACGTAGAAATACTTCTACAGCACTGATCGAAGACGGAAAACAACTGTGTATAGTATCAAAACAGATACTACATGTTGCTTACAGGTTCGAGAAACATTTTGCTTAGTTTTTTATTTCATTGAAACTTTTCTTTGCTTTTGTTCATAATGTTTCATAAGAAATGTTTACATTTTCTGAAAAATAATTTAATAAAGGCAAGTAAGTTATATATATATATATATATATATATATATATATATATATATACATATATATATATAACTACTTAATTTACTCACATAAAATTAATATACGAAAGTATAGATTTATGCGTAAACTTTAAGTATATACTTCAAAAGTGCTCAATACGTAGGTAGAGCTAGTTAGTAATTTATAAAATATATATGGCGATTAAACTACACTGAATATTCCGCGTTTCATCCACTCTAGGACTCTTCAGGCTTATGCGCATTTTTTCGAACTGCAACAGAGACAAACTCCAAAATCTTTAAATGTTTTTTGGAGTCTGCTTTGTGTAGCAGCTCGAACCACTCCATTTTATATTTTTCAGCACAGCATGGATTGTCAACCAAATGCTGGCGAATAGCAGAGTCCAAGGCTACGGAAGGAGGAAGTCTACCAGATCCTACCCTTCCCTGTCTGATTTTAGATAGAACGTGCTAGTTTATACGAGTTAGCAAATGCAAAGATGTTCGCCCAACATAACCAGCATCACACTGGCATTTAAATTGATAAACAATATTACTAATAGCGGTATTAATCGGTAGTAGTGGAAATTTGGTATAATTTTATTATTTAAAGGAATAGATCAACAAAAACTTGTTTACATTAGACTTGAAGATAACAATATTGTAATCAGCTGGAAATAGGTCATCGTAATATAGTTCTACGGGCGGGCAGTTCTAGAAAATAAGTTTTGTTCATGGAATCCACGTTTAGGTATAGGTTCAGAAAGAAAGTGGAGAAATTATTGATAGTGGTTTTAGCTAGATGAGTGTTTTTGTTATAGAAAGAGGCATTTTTGTTGTACGTGTTGTAAAAGCATGGACCAGAGATTTAATTTCAGTCGACCCGCTTTGATGGAAGTGAATACAAAGTAGAAAAAGACTAGCCTTATCTTAGTAAAAAAAGTTAATTTGTAAAACGTATATACCACTGATGGACAAAGCGGGGGAGGGCAGAGCGGTAGCTCTAGATATATCTAAGGCTTTTGACAGGGTATGGCATGAGGGTCTCCTCAGGAAAATTAGATCATACGGTACCACTGGTAGAATACTGAACATAATTAGATCCTTCGTAGATAAGAGAAAAATCCAGGTTGTCCTCGACGGTCGTACATCTAAACAATATGATATAAATGCGAGAGTGTCCCAAGGGTCTATCCTTGGACCTCTGTTGTTCCTAATATTCATAAATGACCTCCCCGAAAAATTTCCTTTGAGATGGGTATATATGCTGATGACACCACACTCTATAACAAACACAACAGGAAAACAAATGAACACATATCTAAAGAAATGGCAGAAACACTGGAGGATGACCTCCGATCTGCAGTGGAATGGGGACAAAAATGGATGGTCACGTTCAATGCCGCCAAGACTGAACTAATTTCATTCAATAATTACAAAAAACCCTCTCTACCACCTATAGCAATGGCCAACGACTTTTTATCTGAGAGTACGTCTTTCAAGCTCCTTGGCCTAACGTTCACAGAAAACATGAGTTGGAACAATTACATTAAAAGTATTACCAGGGACGCTGCAAAGAACGTAGGCTCTCTCTACCGTGCTAGAAAATTACTAACACCCGAAAGTATCCTGTACCTTTTTAAGGCCACCATTCGCCCATGTATGGAGTATTACTGCCATATTTGGGCTGGTGCATCTGCTACTAGTGTCTCGCTCCTAGACAAGGTTCAAAAGAGAGTCGCCAATCTGATAGGCCCTGAACTGGCATCTAAGCTTCAGCCTCTGTCCCATCGACGAAACGTTGCATCCCTCTGCCTGTTCTACAAGTATTTTAATGGTGAATGCTCTGACGAACTGCAAGCATTTGTGTCCCCACGACGTAAACATCCTCGACAAACCCGACAGGAAGCTAAACTCACCCCCCACACACAGTAGAGATCCCGAGATGTAAAAGATCTTTCTACTCGAGTAGTTTCTTCCCCAGAACCGCTAGACTTTGGAATTCCATCCGGGTCACTGCTTCCCCAACTGTACTACATGCAGAAGTTCAAGTGTAACGTGAACAGACATCTTGTTGTCCAAATCCCTACATAGTACCCCAGTAGTTGTTACTGATAATAGCCCCCTACACCAAAGTGGCAATGTGCATTGTTTGGGGTGTAAATGTAATAAAAAAAAGTGCGTGTTATTTTCTTAATGTTTCCCTTTCTGTATAAATCAATTGATGACAGGCCACATCTTGTTGAACTCGTTTGCTGCCAAATTCAATTGATTTTCTTGCGTCCATATATTTACAGAGCAAAGCCAACACAGGCGTCGGCTAGATGTCGTTACTATTGATATAACTTTCTTCTTTCTTCATGCAATTTATTGCAGTACAACTTTGGAAAAGAAATATGATAATTACGGTATCGTTTGGTATTACAGGGTGGAACGATAAAAGTGTCGCCCCAAAGAAAACAACACTACAGCTTTATTTTAAAACTTTTATCGAAAAAATCAATTCTAGTAACTTGATTATGTAGTAGAGATAACATCTATTCAATGTAGCCGCCTTCAGCATTGCCTTGACACTGGTTGGGAACTGGGAGCATGCCTTTTTCACAAGCGACTGCGGGAGCTCAGCGAATACTCGTCAGATGTTTTTTTTAATTTTTTTATACAATGTTATTGAGACATTGAGAAATTGAATGAAATGGAAACGGCACTAACCCTATGCGGGTTTAACCAGCTTCCTCCAAATGAGAAAGTTAAATGGGAGTATGAAATTCACAAGCGGTCCCCAGTCGCAAGTATATCCTCATTAGGTGAGATGACGACGTTAGGTTTTTTGGAAGTCTTCAAGGGAGGTGACAATATCCTCTTACATAACCTGACTGGAATTCCCAACTCGCTCACCCATCTAGTACTGACCCGGCTAAACATTGCTTAATTTCGTTGATCTCAAGGGAACATGTGTGCCAACGTGATTATGATGCACGTCCTGTTTGCAAATACTCAAAGGTAAGTTGATTGATGCACATGTTTGCAACGTTTTTAAAAGTGGGTGTGTTTAAAATAAAATAATGATCATTAATATTGTAAATGAATTCGTCTCGGGACAAAAATTGGACAAACTGTGTTTTGCTTACGGCACAGAAACGTTCATTTTTTTGTCACAAACTGGTTTGACATTCCTCGCATCAGCGAATGTCGACGTGTAAAAACTATCATGCAGCGTGCAATTTGGAATGTGCACGTGTTGGCGCCAATTACAAACAGATAGACGGTTCGATTTTAGAAATATGCCTTTCACATCAACCTTGCCAATAGATCAACACTCCGCTAATCCAACACCTTGTCGGAATGACTTAAACGAATATTTTTAATAGCGCACAGAAATTTGCGACCGATATGAGCAAATATAAAAATTATTTCTTTTGCTCAAAAACTGTATATAGTGTTTGAAATATAAGCGAAATATTTGTAAAATCAATAAAATTTTAGCATTATAGAAGTTTATGAAAACGAAAACTATATAAGGTTTTAGTGAGCTTAAAAGGACCATTATATTCTGTTTTCGGGGGGGGGATAGATACTATTTTACCGTGAGCTGCATCACAAAAAATTATGCACCCATCGAGCGTGGCAGCTATTTAAAGGAGCTACATGGCTCCTTTAATATGTTTCCAGACTTTAATCTTCTCCGGTTGCAATGCACTTGTACCGTTCCAATTACTTTTGGAAGACACCATGGAAGTCCTTTCGTGTGAGCGTGTTAATCACCCTCGTCCCAACCTCTTTCAACAACAAGAGCCTTGCAACCGGAGGAGATTACTTCGAAGGGAACTAGAGTTTAATGTTTGCACTACCAGCAAAAGGGTTTATACAGAAAAAGTCTAGAGACATATTTAAGCCACCTCGCACGGATATAAAACTGCGTATTTACACACACACACACACACACACACACACACACACACACACACACACACACACACACACACACACACACATATATATAGGGAGAGAGAAAGAGAATTTGTGTCTCCTTTTTGAAAATTAATCATGTTTTAAACCCGTCATAAGGTGTTTTAACATGTTTTATTTTTTTCTTATATATATATATATATATATATATATATATATATATATATATATATATATATATATATATATATATATGATTAGTTTTTTTGGAAAAAGAATTCCAGCAGAGTGCTCAATTAAAAGGAAAATCCAAAATGTAAGAGCGTATTTATATTTTGTGTACAGAAAGTTGTTAGTTGAGACAGATCATTGGTACCGTCGGTTTCAAGCCCGATAATA
>NC_136484.1:2942213-2984713 GCF_053919585.1 Euprymna scolopes
ATTGTTGTTCTCCTGTGAAAACAAAAACAAACATTTTTCACCATTCCCCAATACCATCCAGTTTGAATGCACCTGAAGACGGTCGAGGATTACATCGGCTGAAACGTTGTGGAAAAAAAAACAACCAAGATGAGAATAATAGTCCAAACAATCCAAATAATACAAAAAATATTCATCAATCTTCATCTCAAAAATATAAAAACATAATTATTATATTTGTAATAACAAGCTGCAACGATGCTAAATGAAAATTGGCAAGACAGAAGTAAAATTTGATTTGACAGCTTAAATGCTGTTTAGGACTGACTATGAACATCCGATAAAATATCTACTTTCATATAAAATGCAATTTGTATGTGACTGGGTGCGTCACTAAGTGTGTCTATGTATATGTGAGTTCGTTCCGTATGAACTCCGAAACGACCGGGTGGATATTTTTTTTTTACTTCACAAAGAATGTACTTTATGAATATGTGAGTGTTTGTAGATAGTTTTCTTTTTATCGGAATACTTTTGTTTACTATCAAAAATCGATAATCGAAAAAATTCGATTACAAGAAACAACAGTCCGATTTTGACCAAAGTTAACACCCTTATACAGCCTAACATCATAAGTGCATTTGATAAGTTTTAACAACGCACAAAAGGAAAAGACCGGTATGTAAAATCGGCGGTAGGTTCTGTCATATGATAAAACACAATTGAACCATGATACTTGACTTTTGCATTTCAAACTTTAATTGAAGACATTATATAAAAATAGTTTTATACAATAAACAGTAGGCTCTTTCGAGTGTAATTCCGACTACGATGTATTGTTGCTGAGTAACTCCAGCAAGATATGTGAAGTTTTTACTCGGTGCACTGCGGTGGGTTCGTTACTAGAGTAGTCAATTAATCTGTGTGATTGTAAAATTAGTAATTTAACGTATTTCGATGACAATAAAAGTATTGGACTCGTGGAACATTCGTTGAACCTCATGTTCTATCCCGGGCAACATCGCGTCTCCTTGCAAGTCTTATATATATATTTATATATATATATATATATATATATATATATATATATATATAGTAATTTATAAAATATATATGGCGATTAAGCTACACTGAATATTCTGCGTTTCATCCAACTATAGGATTCGTCAGGCTTATGCGCGAATTCTGTCGTTGCTTCTTGTTTTTATATATGTTGAGGATTTCTAGTTGGCCATATATATTTTATAAATTACTAACTAGCTCTACCTACGTATTGAGCACTTTTGAAGTAAATACTTAAAGTTTACGCATAAATCTATACTTTCGTATATTAAATTTATGTGAATAAATGAAGTAGTTATATATATATATAAATATATATATATGTGTGTGTGTGTGTGTGTGTGTGTGTGTGTGTGTGTGTGTGTGTGTGTTTCTTTAACTCGATGTTTTCGTAACTGTATCACGGCCAACATCGCGGCTTCCTTGCTATATATATATATATATATATATATATATATATATATATATATATATATGTGTGTGTGTGTGTGTGTGTGTGTGTGTGTGTGTGTTTATTTAAGTCGGTGTTTTCGTAACTTTATCGATCATACCAAATATTTATGACTCTTTCCGTATGTTCTTCTTATCTCTGAATCTATTTCAGTCTGTTTCGTTGTATCGATTCACTGATCGATTCGTCTGCTCATCTCTTATCAAACCATTCGTCTATTAAACACGCTTATGGAATACAATGGTCTGCGCCTTTAGAACTGTATTATCAATTAATAAATATACACATAATGAAAAGAGACAAACAAATCAATAAGACACGAAAAAGGAACTATTTTCTTATCAGTAGTCTTATGCAGCACTAGTCACGATTGGAAAGCAACGTCTATTATTTGACGTCTAATTCTTCTATAGTATTTTACGCTTCCTCTTTATTTACGTCCTTTATTTATTTGTCTTTTACCTCAGATTATGTTGATGTTACTATTGCTCTCTGCAATCTCATACTACCACGACTCATTTCATTTGTTTTCTTCTCGCCAGTTAAAATCTTATGCATATTATTTATGCGTTTTATAATTAGAGCTGTGACAACAGAATATTCTTTTCAATCTTTTGATGTTCAAGTTTATATCCGACACAGTAAGATACAGTCAATCAATTACATCAGTCTATATAAAAGCATATAATATATTAACGGATATATCCTTAAGAGTCAAAACAATGAAAAGAATATGCTGCTGTCACAGCCCTCATGATGAATAAAACTGATGTCTGTAACGGAAACTATGTCACTACTTACGTCACAATTCCTGTGTGTTGTTCTCATTTAAGGTAGTTTTATAAGGTTAACATTTAATCATCAGGATATAAAGTCTATTTTACTGTTTATTCACCACAAAGCGCAGTGCCACTAATCCTAAAGTGCTACTATTGGGGGCCAGATTTGCCGGGACACTATGTAGGGAGTTGGGCTGCGAGATGTCTGTTCACATTAAACTTGAACTTCTTCATATCATGCAGTCAGCTGTACGAGGAAAGAAACTATTTAATAGAAGACTTTACGACATTTCTATCGTGTAGGGGTGGGATTTTGCTGCTTGTATGGTTTGTCGAGTGTATTTCCGTTGAGGCGGTACTAGTGTTTTGTATTCATCCGAGCACTTACCATTAAAATACTTGTAAAACAGGCACATGGATGTCACCTTTCGGCGATGGGACAGAGGTTGGTGTTTAGCTGACATTACGGGACCTATTAGGTCGGCGACTCTTTTTTAAACTCTATGTAGGAGTGATAGATTACTGACAGATGTAGCAGCCCGAATGTAGTAACAATACTCCATTCTTACAGTTTATTTCATCTTTTTTTTATGTAAATATTTCGTGTGTAAATATCTATGAAAATTGAGATTTGCTGATTAAATTGGATGTCTTATTCAGAAAAAAAGAATTAATATTTTATTTCTAAGAAAACAATTAAAAGAAATATTTGTTATCAACACAAAACAATGTGTGCTGAAAAGTATTAACGGAATAAATATATATACAGGGTAGAACGATAAAGTTATCGCCCTAAAGAAAGTACCACTACAACTATATTTTAAAACTTTTAGTGAAAAAAACCAATTCAGATAACTTGATTATGTAGTAGAACGAACATCTATTCAATGTAGCCGCCGTCAGCCTCAATCACCGCTTCAGTACGAGTCCGGAATTGGGAGCATGCCTTTTCAAGCGTCCACCTGATTGCACACTCTTCAGCAGATTCAGATATAGTTTGATGTTGACTTTTAAACCGACTTCGCAGATGTGAGGTTGCATGATGTGTTCATCACTTGAAACCACATCAAAACCATAACCGTGGCGGGAAACTGTTTTCATCACACCGGGAACGCCCCTGTTATTCGCGGCAATCCACCGATGCATTTTCAAGGTTCGTGCAATAATCTTGTTGTCAGAACTTGAATCAGTAAAGAGCATGATTTGTACAGCGGTGCATCTCTCGTTCAACATTGTGTTATTTTCAGACATGATAGAAGGCTCCTGTTGTTCTTAGAATTTTTATACAACTGGCCAACTAATAGATGGCCAGCAAAAAAAAAAGAAAGAAAACCGATTTTCATCAAACGCAACTGAAATCCTGTCGTTTTTTTTAGTTTCGCCCTGTACGTCTTTTTGTTAATGAAGCCATCGAGCATCGATTTAGGTGATAAAATAGATTTCATATTTTCTACTTTTTCTAATGGAAACTTCTGACAGTAAGACATTGGATTTTTTAAAAATATTTTTCATTCAAACAGCTTTACTCTCAATGGAATAAGAAAGTCAAATTATGGATTTCTTCAACCCAAACAAGGCAGCACATTTTCACAAGACGCAAGTAGCTACTATTAATTAAGGGTCATATTTGTAAAGAATGTCATAAATGAAGAGTAGTGCACCGAGATGATTGTTCAAATTACATTAAAATTTCAGTATTGTTTTACAATTAGTGAAATAGTAAACGGGGGATAGCATTGGTGGAAAGAATGTGTCAGAGTAAAAAGCCTTCCGACATCTGAGGACTTCTACAGTGAACAGAATGGAGTTTAACTAATTGTCGAGTTGTTTCAGAGTACTTACGTATAGCGACACTAGTTCAGTAAGTTCATCGAAGTACATTCTATTGAAGTGTCTGTAAAAGATGCAGTATTGTTACCACGAGACGAGGATTAGAGTTTTGCAGACAGTGTGGAACTGATTAAATTAAGGACTATCTTCGTCTCTGGGTTAGAGATTAGTTGTGTCTACATCATCTCATTTGTGAAAATAATACTTAATTAATGCGTGAATGCTGGCTTTGTAGAGATATAGCTCTCTCTTCTTTGCTTCAATTGATGGATGGCAACGGAGACAAAAATAGAAGTGATTGTCGCATTGAAAATGTGGGTTTTACATTGTGTTTAGATCAAGTCCTGTTGTGTGTGTAAAGGAGTAAAAAAGAAAAGAAACCCAGAGATATAAATAGCAGACTCACCGATATGAGAGCGAAAAAAAGAAACATGGCGACGGATAAAGCATCAAACTATACATGACAGCCGTGGAAGAGATAAGGTGAGTTTGTTTTATTTATTTATTTTTTTTTCACAACGTTTCGGTCGATGTAACTTCCGTCCATATATATTCATCATATCAAAAACCGGAATGGACCCGGAGTTATTAATATAAAGCAAAAAAAGACTTGGCGCTATTAGCATTTTAAATTTCTAACGACTGTCTTCGTTGGGAAAGTAAAAAAAGAACATTTTTCACTATTCACCAACAGCATATGTATTATTATAGAATGAATTCTATTTTGATTGATATATATTATTCGAGGAATAATTTTCCCATTGAACTAATTCATAAATAAAATAAAAATAATAATGATAATGTCGTTTATCAAATTTCGACTGTGTTTTTTATATGGAGGTCACCACTTATCAAGGCCCAGAGGCTACTCAGGGATAAGGGTTATTGCATGTACATTGATTAAGGAGATAGTATTGTAGTAATCATTAGTATTGGAGATTTGATAGAGGGGCTTACTTAAGAGGGCGGTTTGTCAGGAATTTGTTTATGTTGGACTTGAAGATATCAAAGTTGTAGTCAGGTGGGAAACACTAAAACGGAAAAGAGTTCCACAGTCGTGCACTTCTGAGAAAGAAGCTCTTCTCGTGGAATCTACGTTTGGATTTAGGCACAGATAAAGAGTGGGGAAAATTATTAACAGTAGTTTCAGCCAGACGGGTGTTTCTCGTGAAAGATTGGTGAGAGGGGGACGAGAGAATGGGGCTAAGAGGAGCACCTGCCATGGAAATAACGATAAAACAAAGACAGGCTCGCAACGTCTCTTCTGTGGGAGAGAGGCTGCAGGGAAGAGAAAAGCTACGAAATCTATTTTGTACTATGTCAAGGCAGGCTAGGCTGTTTTTAGCAGCTCCTGTCAAGATGTGGCAGCAGAACTCCATCCTTGGACGTACTTGGCTTTTATACAGATAGAAAATTGCATCAGTAGTGAGATATCTTCTTGAGCGGTAGAAGGATCCCACCATTTTCCCAGCTCCCTTAGCAACAAACCTGATATACGTGTTCCTTTTCAGATCAGGAGTAAAGGTCAAACCCAAAAGCTTGTCAAAACATGGAGCCTCCCCAAGACGAGAGCCATCAATTTCAATTGATGCCAGATGGGGATCAGAGCGTTGATGATGTAAAGATAGGAGCTTGGTTTTGGATGCATTAAAAGTAACCAGCCATTTCTCCGCCACTGTACCACGCGCTCAAGATCAGAAGAGAGAGAATTAGAGAGAACCTTGTCATTTACAGCCTTTGATGTGTTGCTATAGATGGTCGTGTCATCAGCATAGATGTCAACGAATGATTTAAGTGTGTGTTTTGGGAGATCATTGATGTAGATCAGGAAGAGAGTTGGGCCCAGGAAACCCCTGAGGGACTCCAGCATTAATACTGTGGGCCTCTGATTTCTGCCCATCAACCACTGCTTTTATGAACCTATCGGAGTGAAATGATTTAATGATTGAGAAAACATTTCCAGTTATACCGTAGCTGGAAATCTTGTGAAGTAGGCCCTTATGCCATACCTTGTCGAAGGCCTTCAATTTGTCAAGGGCAATTGCCCTAGAAAGGAAGCCTTTGTCAAGAGATTCACTAATCCTATGTGATATAACCGTTAGCACATCTGCTGTAGATCTTGCAGAGCGGAAACCATATTGAGTGTCACTAAGAAGGTGGTTTCTGCTGAGGTGGTTGACTACTTCTTTATTTAATATGGATTCCATCAACTTACTCATGACACACAGGATACTTATAGGTCTGTACTGAGAGGGAGATGACTTATCACCTGAATTCTTTAATACAGGGCATACTGATGAGGTTTTCCAGGGTGTCGGAAAACACTTCTCCTAAAGGCAACGCTTAAACAGTTTCGTAAGTATGGGATCAAATTTTGGTTGGAGCTTTTTCAGCACTATAACTGGAATGCCGTCAGGGCCAGCTGCTTTACTGAAATCAAGGTTCTTTATTAGCTTGGCGACCTCACGCACAGATATTTGTATGTTGCATTGCTGTTCTGTGTTATAGCAGGAAATAAGGGGAGTTGATGGCCTTCGTCGCATAGGGTAGAATTAGATGCAAAGTTCTTGGCAAATAGTTTGGCCTTGTCTGATGCTGACGAGATGATCTCAGGTCCATTGATGATGGTTGGGATAGAACGCACACTTCTGTTCAGGATCCTGTTTGCTATTTTCCAAAACTGGTGGGAACCAAGCCGCTGCTCAGCTACTTTGGATTTAACGGACTGAGCATATAGCTCTCTTGCATTTTTTATTACTCTTTTACAGTGGTTGCTGGTAGTCCTGAAAGCAGCTTTAGCCTCAGTACATCTATTACGTCGGTAGCTATGGAAAAAGTGATTTCTGTACGCGATGGCAGCAGCACATTCCATGGCTAGCATTTAGGTTTTTGTTGGAATTTTTTGGATGGTAATTAACCATTCGGTCAGGTCTGTTACTATAGAGAACACGTCCGTTTTAAACATGAAATGCAGAGGTAGACCAGATATGAATGTACGGAAGCTATCCCAGTCAGCCATAGAGTATCGATATACAGTACGGTGGAGAGGTACGTCTGAAGACTTATTACATTTCATTTTTTTCTTAACTGCTACAACGGAGTGGTTGGAGGATCCCAGAGGAGATAGAACGGAACATGAGCATAGCTCAGGGGAAGTTGTGAGGAAAAGGTCTAGAAGGCTTGTATACTGACCGATAGTATCGGGCACACGGGTGGGTTCGTGAAGAATATCACTTTATCTCGTACTTGGGTTTGACGATCTTAAACATACCCTTTTTCTCTCATAAATAAAAAAAGAAGAATTTTCACAGAGGAACATTTTATATTACACTGGTCAAGGTAAATGATAATTATTTCCCTTGAACGGTGTAGCGTAAAATATTTCCCTGTAATTTTTTTTCTTTTTATTTATAAAAATAGAATGACTATTTTTTAAATCGAATTTTTTTCCATTTTGGATACTTATCCGAGTAATTTCATAACAAAACATATCTAAGAACACCGCCAGACATATAAATTAGTTTTTTTATGAAATTTGCAAAAGATGGGCTTAGCTGTTTCGGAATCTATGATTTTCATATAATAGTAGATAAAGATAGAGGTATAGAAATATATATATATATATATATATATATATATATATATATATATATATATATATATATATATATGCGTACTATCAAAATCAAAACACAACAAAAATAAAAGTAAATAATTGAATGGGGATCATCTTATAATATTCTTGCAGTTTCATGGTAAACCAATCCTCTCAAGCGTATACACTTCTAGTAAACCGAGAGTAGGACTTAATTTTGAAAGTAAATTCTAGTATTTTAAAATATATCTTTCGAGAGGTCAGAGCGTGTTGCCATCTTTTTGTCAGTATTGCCTAGACATATTCGGTAATAAGTAATCTATCTTTCTATTTGATTGAATAAGAATATTTTATTCTGCTTGAAATGTGAAATATTACGAATAAAATGACTCTGTGTTTTAAAATATATGTCAATTTCTAGTAATATTTTGTTTAAGGTTCTCAAAATCTACACGAGAATTATCAAGGACGCTTGGCGCAGTCGATAAAGTACCTGGTACATTCTACTAGCGGTTGAAGGTTCAATCTTTTCTGCGGATTACATTCAAAATACAATTGTGAGTTTCTAAGGATATTTACTCAATAATGACTGATTCAACGTATCGTTACACTTCAACATCTCGGGTCCAGACGTCGAGTACCATCTCCAAGAAACTTCAACATCTCGGGTCCAGACGTCGAGTACCATCCCCAAGAAACAACAAAAAAAAAATATCCGATTCGGCAATTTTTTAAGTGTATGCAACTTTTTTATTCTTCTTTTTCTTTTTTACTCCCCCTCTTTCGCGTGAGGTCAGCACATGCACAGTTGCTTAATTTACATATGTGCCTAGAGGGTTGCTGCTGATATTTTCACTAGTCAGCTATCCTACGACTCCTGCTGATTTTCTCACACACGGGGCATACACGCTATGTTACACTGAGAGCATTCAGTGCAGATTTATTAATTCGCAGAAATAATCCCGAATTCGACAAGAAGATCGGAGGTTTTGTTGACCGCAAAGTTTTGAAAATAACATTCTAAATGAAAACTAATGTTCTAATATTACGGATTATTAATCTTTCAGAAATATCTTAATTTTATTGATTCCTAAGTTTCACATTGTCAGGATCTGCAACAGAGAAATGAAATTTTCAAGTCATGAATGCATAAGTTCAGTCATCATAGCCATGCAATTTCCAATCTCCTTTGATCAACTTGAGCGAAATAAAAGATAGTAGGCATTACATTCTAAACGTTCCTTGTATATATATATATCTATGTGTGTGGTATTGTCTTTATTATATAGATACGAGGGGTGTGCAATAAGTAATGCCCCTGACCCACTTCCAGAGGTCTGATCTAGCTGAAAATGTGCATGTGCTATGATTTATGTCTCTACGGGTTATGTGGTAAATTACAACTCTGAACTAATTGTAGTTTCTGTTTTACAGGTGTTTCAACTGAGTCAGGTGTGAAATGGAGCCTGTTGAATGTCGAGCAGTGATCAGGTTGTTTGTATTTGAAAGGACGCACACCACAGGAGACATTTGATGAAATGAAAGAAACTTATGGTGATAATGCCGCATCATATGACCTTGTAAAACGCTGGCATCGTGAATTCAAACATGGCCGGAAGTCTGTGGAAACAGCTCCCAGACCTGGTCGCCCCCCTTCTGCCTTGATGAGGCATCTATCTGTCAAGTTGAGGCTGCCATTTGGGAAGATCGGCACATTACTATTCGCCAAATAGCCCAAGATGTCATTTGTATATGCATAAGGTGTCTGCCAGATGGATTCCCAGGTTGCTCACACTATTCCAGAACCGAGAACGCGTCGAGTGCTCGAGGAGGAATTTGGAGATGTGCCAAGAAGACGAGTCAAAGTTTTTCAAAAGACTGATTGCACAGGATGAAACTTGGGTCCATCACTATGATCCAGAGACCAAAGCCCAGTCAGTGCAGTGGAAGCACTTGGACTTGCCACTTCCAATGCAGGAAAGTGTGCAGCCCTCCTCTGACAAGATCATGTTCCCAGTCTTCTAGGACAAGGAGAGAGTAGTGATGACAGATTTCCTGGCAAAGGGTACCACAATTACAGGAGCTTATTATGCTTCACTTTTGATGAAAATTAAAGGAAGCTAGCAAAATCAAGAGGCGGGGCAAGATCAGCAAAGGTACCCTCCTCCTACAGGACAACGCTCCGGTCCACAACTAGCATGTCGCCAGATCAGAAGCACGGGCGTGTGGTTATGAAATTCTCCCCTCTCCTCCCTACACTCTTGACCTTGCACCCTCTGACTTTCACCTCTTCCCAGCCATGAAGTTGTGTTTGTAAGGAAAGCGTTTCCCAGATGATGCAGCCTTGATTTCTGAAGCCACCTTGTGGTTGGAGGACCAACCTGGGGTGTTCTACAAAAACGGTCTCCAGAGCTGCATCAAACGACGGGATAAATGCATAACTCGAGGTGGTTCCTATGTGGGAAAAGACAAATAACTGTGCCAAGTTTCGTCGCTCTACTGCTATGAGAATTGGATCAGAGGCATTACTTATTGCACGCCCCTCGTATTATAATATTGTGTAAATTAAGAATTTCCCGAATAAATAATCTGTGATTCCGGGATTACTGAAAATAGATTTGAAAATTAAAATATCTTAAATAAAAATGGTTTAGGAAATCGCTTTCATGTTAAAGGGTAGAAAAAGAGGAGAGAGAGATAGAACTGTTAATTGAAGCGTGATGTTCTTTATAAGAAACGGCTGTGAAAATATCGCAATAGAAACAAACGACAGTTTAGATACTGAATTGAGGAGGTTAAGGAGAACAGTGCGTCAATTAAAGTCACCAGTAACACACAAATACACACAAAAACATAGACATATACCGAAAACTATATACGTGCGTGAATACAGGCTTACACACATTCGTAAACGCAAACACAAATAAAATTATGCACACAAAATTACGAAGACGTGCTAACACACTTTGCGTTACAAACAAAAAATGCAAAAGTAAACCTGTGCACACCTTTGCGCGTGTATACATACACATATTTTAGCAGGTGCACGCATTTGTGAATGTGCAGTCATTCCTATATGCATATATATATATATATATATATATATATATATATATATATATATATATATATATAGGATTACTTAATTTACTCACATAAATTAATATACGAAAGTATAAATTTATGCGTAGCTTCAAATAGTTACTTCAACAATGCTTAATACGTAGCTAGAGCTAGGCAGTAAGTTATAAAAGTGGCATATATATTTTATAACTCACTATATATATATATATATATATATATATATATATATATATATATATATATATATTATAAATATTAATTCTTTAATATTTATAATTTAATTTAATTTTACCATCTTGGATCATTTTGGTAAATTCAATTGTAATTTTCATTTCATATATATATATATATATATATATATATATATATATATATATATATATATTCTGAGAGAGAGAAAAGAGAGAGATAAGCTCACGTACTTATGTATATATATATATATATATATATATATATATATATATATATATATATAGATAGATAGATAGATAGATAGATAGATAGATAGATAGATAGATTGATTGATGGATTGGGTCCTTGCTAATGAAGCCATGTTGGGCTTTTGTCGCCGGATTCGGACCTATTGACTGGTGTTAATCGTGACACTCTGCATTGATGATTCCCGAAATGATGAAACAATAGTTTCTGTAAGTATTTAAAAATTATATATATATATATATATATATATATATATATATATATATATATATATATATATATATATATATATATATAATTTTTAAATACTTACAGAAACCCGAGCCTCTTGCATGCGAGGAAAGTACTCTGCCAAACGTGTGTGTGTATATATATATATATATATATATATATATATATATATATATATATATATATATATATATATATATATATACATTTGGCAGAGTATTTGCCTCGCATGTAAGAGGCTCGGCTTTTCAATCCCAAGTTCGGGTATGTTTAACTGATGAGCCCAAATAAGGGCGAAACTCGAGTCTTGGACTTCCAGTATTTTGCTGTCATGGCTCTTGTGAGCTGCGACGTTGTTTGGCTGTGGAAATAAATAAATATATATATATAATATATATACAGGGGGGGCATGATTACAACATTTGAAAAATTGGGAGAAAAATTAGCATTATTTTAATTTATTGAAAAATTCAAAGATGGCGAAATAACAGGAATCAGAGTTATTTTCTTTCCTATGTTTTCTGATTTTGTAACCATGCTCATGTACATTTATTTTCTTTTAATGATTTGATCATTTCTTTTCCTTCAAATGAATTAAGTGCAAAACAAATTCATTGATTGATATGATAATTAAATACATGATTTTGCGCTACGAAACAGGGGCTGTCAAAACTTTTGCATGTTAAACATGTTTAAAGGAATAAGTGGTAAGGTGGTCAACACCTTGAATTTTGGAATGTAGTCATTTGTCATTAATTTGTTATGTGCTTTGTAATTGAAGTGAAACTATAAGATTTAAAATTACATCGATAAAAACCGTTAAATTTGTATATCAATAAAAACTAAAAAATAAGTAAAATAAAATATATGTTATGAAAATATTTTATGGCAAGTAAGCTACCCTGTATCAACTATATTCCATGATTCACTACTCTGATGAAACATTTATAGTTTACATGCTATATCCCTTTTTTCGTACTACTAAGCTAAATACTGAAACACTAAAAACAACATATTATATGTATGAGAAAATCAGCAGCAGCAGCCGTGGGATAGCTTATTAGGAAAATATTCGCAGCAACAGCAGCCGTCTTAGCACATATGCAAATCAAGCAAATGCGCGCGCACTGAAGTCACGGAAAAAATGAGAAAGGGGAGAAAAATAGGCAGCACATGTTTGAGCGAAGGAATCTATTTGGCGGCCAAAATAGCGCTGCGTAGTCGAAAAGCGTAAAGGCAAGCATAGCCAAAACACGTGCTTGAAAGAGTTCTTGACAGGCATGTTCGACGTGTGATTGATATTTTGAAACATAGTCAAGTGCGTTGTTGAAAATTATTGGAATAGATACTTTTTGTATGCACTTAAAAAGAAAAAATGCTGAGTCATATTTTTTATGTCCTTTATTGTTTGTTTGTTCCTGCGACGGTAGCATACAATGTGTGGGTCCGAGTAGTTGAAATGTAACGACATGGTTAAAGTGTAACGGACACGTTACATAATATTGATTTGGATGCCGGTGAACAGGCTTTTTTAAAATGTCGAAAATACAGGATGAAATGATAAAGTTACCGCCCTAAAGAAAACAACACTACAGCTTTATTTTAAAACTTTTATTGAAAAAAAAACATTCAGAAAACTTGATTATGTAATAGAGCATACGTCTCTTCAATGTAGTCGCCTTCAGTTTCAATCACCACCTTAATCGGATCCGGAACTGAGAGCACACCTCTTCTACATGCGCCGGCGGGAAATCGGCAAGTATTTGGCGGATGGGGGTGATAAGGCTGGCTTTGGTGCTGATGGCGATCACAGCGGTGATAGTCTCGACGTATGATCAAACGAAGTAGTCCAGCGGGTTCAGGTCGGGAAAGGCGGGGTGGGGGCAGTGAGAGAAGGGTACAAAGTCGTAGCACTCTTTTGAAGCTAAACCTGGGTTTCTTTGGACTTGTGGGTCAATGCCGAGTTCTACTGACACACGCAGGGTCTACAAGCGGCCACTTGATTGCACCAAGGGATCAACACAGTTTTCATCACATGATGTTATGTTGACGTTCCAGCTGACTTCGAAGATGTGAAGTGGTATGATATGGCCCTCACTTGAAACCTCACGAAAGGCCATAACCATGGATGGAAACTTTGTTGTCATCATCCTGGGTACGTCCCTGTAATTCGTGGCAACAGCAATGGATTGTGTGGGTTCTGGCAATGGTCCTGTATTTATAACTCGGATCAGTACAGAGCATGAGTTGTACAACGGCGCATCTCCGATCGCGATTGTCGAGCATTGTGTTACTTTTAGACATGATAGAAGGCTTGTATCGCTCTTAGGATTTGTACACAACTGGCTAACTCGTAGATGGTCTGCAACAGCAAATACAGAAAACCGGTTTGCATCAAAAAAGAAATGGAATCGTGTCGTTTTTTTCTGTGGCGACAATTTTATCGTTACACAATGTATACCTATTGCAAGTCAACTACCCTCATAATATCGTATCTTTATATGCATAAAATAATAAATGTATGTGCGTGTGTGGTATTTGTGTGTCTTCTACATAAGAGCTTCATTGACTGTAATTTCTTTAGCCGTCTTCCTATGTATGATATGTGTATTTTCCCACTCCGTGTCCCATGGATATATTATTTCCAGACTGCACGCTCTTCAAATGTATTTTCACTCTCCACGCTCCTTGATAGACGTAGAAACATCAGAAACATCTCGGGCCAATTTTTATCACATGTTTTTTTTTTGTTTTTTGTTTTTCGCTGTTTCCACCTCGCAGTTGAGAGGCCGGAGTTAATCGTTGCAATCTGTCCAGATCTGAAATGGAAGCGAATTGGTAATTAAAACGACTCACTGATGTTTGCTATGGATGGCCGAACATGACTGAATTCTTCCATATTTGTTCGCTTCCGTTTTTAGTCAACTTTTTATTCTTTCCTTTGTCTTCTTTACCCGCCGGACAATTGTTGTTTCTGGTTTTCCTGTCGACGCCGCAAATAGAAAGTTGACTTTTCTCCCCTTTTTTATGTTTTGCACGATTTTTCCATGTTTTCTTTTCCCGCTGAGTTGTTCGCTTTGTGTTTGCGATTGTTTTAACTGATTTCGGAAATATGAATCTGATTCGCACACGATTCACGGAAAGTCTTTCATTTAAGTTAGCGCGAAAAGATCCATTATTAATATACGGCCACGCGATCTGCGCGTTTTGCGGCAAAAATGCTATTTCGAACCTAAGCGGGCCACATGGACGAAAATGCTATTTCAAACTTTAGCAGATTGAAATGAAAATAATTTTATTTCAAACTCGATTAAAAACTTTAGCAGGTAAGACCGATGAAAATGTTACAAACTTTAGCGGATCACCCACCCCCTTAAAATTCTATTTCCAAATTTAACTGACTAAACTGAGAAAAATAATATCTCATAACTTTAGCAACTCAGATTTATATGATTGTTATTTTAAAATTTAGCGAAGAAATGAATTTTTTTTTAAACATTCGCAGATCAAACCGACGAAACTGCTATTTAAAACTTCAGCGGGTCAGAGCAGCGAATATGGTATTTCCAAATTTAGCTAGTAAGGCCAGCGAAAATGCTGTTTCAAACTTAAGCGGATCAGACCAACGAAAATGCTAGTTCAATCCTTAGCAGACTAACCAGACAAAAATGATTTTTCCTAATTTTAGCTGGCCATAAATGCTATTTTAAACTTTAAGTGGTCAGGCTGACAAATTTCTATTTCAAACTTTAGCGTGTCAGAATGACGAAATTTCTATTTCAAACTTTAGCGTGTCAGAATGACAAAAATACTATTTCAGATCTAACGTGTCAGAATGTCGAAAATGCTATTTAAAAGTTTAGCAGGTAAAAACGTCGATAATTATATTTTAAATATAAAGAACGAAGAAAATGATATTTCCAATTTTATCGTGTCAGACTGAGGAAAAATAGTGAATGCTCTGACGAACTGCAAGCACTTGTGCCCCCTCGACGTAAGTACCCCCGACAAACCCGGCAAGTAGCAAAATCACACCCCTTCAGAGTTGAGATCCCTAGATGAAAGAAAGCCTACTACTCCAGTAGTTTCTTCCCCAGAACCGCTGGACTTTGGAATTCCTTTCCGAGTTCCTGCTTCCCCAACTGTACTGACATGTAGAAGTTCAAGTGTAACGTGAACCGACATCTTGCTGCCCAACTCCCCACATAGTAACCCTGTAGCTTATGTCCCTGATTGTAGCCCCCTACAGAAAAGTGTCAATGTGCCTTGTTTGGGGTGAAATTGCAATAAAAAAATGCTTTTGCGGATCAGACTAACGAATAATCTATTCAAATCAAAAGACAAAATCAAGTATAATGACTATTTATTTCACATTTTCTTTTTTTATTAACATTTATATAATGGAAAGTTCTTGCGGTTTTCAGCTTTTAAATTCAGATGAACATATCTCGGTTCAATCAAAAATTTATTGGTCGAAATAAGCACCAGCAGAATGATCACATTTTTGCCAACTCAAAATAAGTCTATTTATGTTAATAACGTAAAAATCTTGCGTTCTGGTGGAGATTAATTATCCAAAAGCCTTTTTGATATCGTTTAGGTTTTTAAACATTTCTCACGCACGTCGAGATGCTTGAAAAAGTGGCAGTAGGTAGGTGAGAAATCTTGGGAGTATTGTTGATGAGACTTAAGGAAGTGTCGTGGAGCTTTGTCGGCGTCTAACCACTGAGCTGAGTGTCGCCAGTTCTCGTAAAGTGCACACTTTTAATCGCAATTCACAATCCGGTCGGAAAACGGGTTATTCTTGTTGCGTCAAAGAAGAGAAGATGACAATTCATAACGGCCTTTCTTCTGGTTTCCACTCAATTCGTGAGACGCTTTAATTATAAGATTTTTCTTTATTTTTTGTCCTTCCAATCCCTCTTAAGTGGTTGAAAATCGTCGTATACGTTACGTCTAATTCAGATGCAAGTTCTCGAGAAGTAACGGCTTCGGCTAAGGCGCTTAACTGATCGATGTCTACATTCAGTCGCCGTCCATTACACTCTCCATCATATAGGACTCTCGTCGCTGCCACGAAATTTCTCAAACCACCATTGTGCTATACGTTCAGTAGTGGTTCCTGGACCAAACCCTTCTTTATAGGCGAGCTGTTTCCGCAACGTTTAACCTAGCTTGAATTGAAATAATATATATATATATATATATATATATATATATATATATATATATATATATATATATATATATATATATATTTATATAATAAAAGAAATTATGCGAATTTGCTTTTTTTCCATCCTGTATTCAACTTCTCGCAAGAAAGAAATAATTATTTTGAAAACAATTGTAATTTAAACAATTAGATAGAGCAAAAAACGCTCTCTTCAAATGATGTACCAATTAAAGGTATTATAAAGAAAACTTTATTGGACATACATCATTTGAAATCAAAATTAAACTTTTTGCAAAAACTGTTTTGTTCACGTAATAGAAAATTCATAATTTAGTAGGTTTTTTTTTGTTTTTTTTTAATCATTTTCGTTGTTGTTCATGTTCTTGCTTATTTAATTTGTTTGCTCACAGAATTCATAGCTTTAAACCCATGACTTTTAAAGATTAAACTGTATCAGTTTTTTCACACAAAAATCATTTTAAGTATAATATCTGTTTTAATATTACATACTTACTAATTTTGTTTTCGGTCAGCAATGTTTAACCATTCAACTAAATAAGCGAACCATTTTTAAAGGGTTTTTTTTTAATTTTTACGCTTGTAATTTTTTGTTAGTTTCCTTATTTGTTTCAATTGATTTGTTTAATTATCTTGTAGTCTATTATTAGTTTAAATTTATACTAAGTATCTTTCTATTTATGCTTACTTACTGTTTGTTGACATGTTTTAGTTATTCATCCTATGTTTTAATGTGTTTGATTATTTTATTATTGTTTGTTTATAAAGATTTTTTCGGTATTTCGTTGCATTCTGTTGAAATGCTTACGTCATTTTACCGACATAGTAACCAACAATACTAATAATTGTAACTTTTAAAAAATAAATTTAACTTTCACAAGAAACACCCGTCTAGCTGTAAACACTATCAATAATTCCCCCCACTCTTTATCTGTGCCTAAACCTAAACGTAGATTCCATGAAAAAAGCTTTTTTATTAGAACTGCACGCCTGTGGAATTGTCTTCCGTTTTCCTGCTTTCCGGCTGACTACAATATGGTTGTCTTCAAGTCTAACGTAAATAAGTTCTTGATGAGCCGTTCCATATAAGTTATCAAATTTACCAAATTTTCATTACTAATGATTACTATATTGTCCAATTTCTACTGTACACTCTTTAACCCTTATCCTTGAGTGACCTCTTGGCCTTGATAATGAGTTGATACCTATGAAAAAAAAAAGAAAAAGTCCAATGTGAACAAGTTCTAATTGAATCGTCCCCCTAAGTAATCCAAATTACAAAATTCCCACTGTTTACTATGCTAAAATCACAATGACTAATGTGTACCTATTAACCCTTATCCTCGAGTGGCCTCTTGGCCTTGATAAGTGGTGACACCCTTGTAAAAAAAAAAAAAAAAAAAACCTTGCATGCTTTTATTTTAAATATTCAAGAAAAAAAGTTTTCAGTTTGTTCCTAATCAAAATCATAAACGAATTTTAACGTTCATGAAACAATATAACGTTTATTTACTTTAATATGCAGTATCAATTTCGTTGTTCTGTTTCGTCTAATTTATAAGCATTTGCTCTCAATTTTAGGTTTAAAATATTCGACTATCTAGTTTGTGCAAGATGCCTTCAGTAAATTTCTTGACTTTTTCTATGGGCACATTTGTTGATAATATACATATGAAACTCTAGTTCTCTTTGAAGTAATCTCCTCTGGACGCAATGCACTTTTTATACAACTTCTGGAAGTCCTCATGTGTGAGTGTGTCAATGACCCTCGTCACAGCCGCTACCATCTCTTCGATTGTCTCATAAGGAGAGCCTCTAAACGACTACTATTTCAACCAAATTTGCAAGTATACTATATAAGGAGTTGGGTAGCGATATATCTGTTCACACTACACATGACTTTTTGTATTTCATTACCGTCAGAGAAACAAGGAGGTGGGAGGGAATTCCAAAGTCTAGCCGTCTAGAGGAAGAAACTGTTTGAGTAAAAGGCCTTCCGACATCTAGGGATCTCAATAATGTAGAGGTGTGTTTTTCTGCGTGTCAGTTTATTCGGTGGTATTTACATCGGGAGAATACAAGTGCTTGGATTTCATCGGGGCATTTTGCATTAATTATTTGTAAAATAGGTACATTATGGTGATGGGACAGAGGTTGGAGTTTGGTTGATAGTGCGCGACTTATTATGGTGATGACTCTTTATTGAACTCTGTCTAAGAGTGAGCGCCTAATGGCAGATGCATTGACTTAGATGTGACAACACTACTCCATGTATGAGCGAATAGTAGTTTGTAGATGGGCAAAATACTTGCAGGTGTGAGTAATTGTCTAGGGAGAGCCCACTTTCTTCGCAGCAGCCTTGGCAAAGCCTTTCATGTAATTCTTCTAATTCATATTACCTCTGAATGTTAAACTCTGCTTAGGATTGTCACAGGAGGTCGAAGAACCTTATCCTGCCTTGAAAGAATTCAAGCAGACGTCATAATCTAGTAGGTAATGCCCTTTTCTCTTCTCTGCAACTTCTTTCTCGCAGAAGCTGACCTGTCTCTGCTCTATCGTTATTTTCTTGGTAAGTGCTCGTCTGAGCTCCGATCTGTTTCCCCACTGCTAACCTTTCACAAAAAATCCGTCTAGCTAAAACCTCTATTGATAATATCTCTCACTCTCTATCTGTACCTAAGTCTAAACGTGGATTCTATGAATAAATCCTCTTTACTCGAACTGCACGCCTGTGTAACTCTGTTCCGTTGGACTGCTTTCCCGCTGACTACAATAGGGTCGTCTTCAAGTCCAATGTAAACAAGCGATTGTTTAACCATCCCTTTAAATATTCAAATTATACCAAAGTTCCACTACTATTGTCCTAATGACTACCGTACATTCATTAACCTTTACCCTCGAGTGGCCTCCAGGCCTTAATAAGTGGTAACTCCTTTGTAAAAGAAAAAATACTTGAGGATAGAGTATGTAAAAATACTAACGTGCTAGTAGTGAAAAGTGTATAGAACCTTTTCTGTGTTAATCAAAAATCATAGAATATTTATGGTATTGAAGTAAAAAGAACTAAAGTTTTGAATTTTTTTTAGATGAGGGCTGATTGTTATATTAATCGAACTATTTGTGCTCATCTTTAGTGTTATTTGTGCAACATTTCGGTTGGTTTTTGCCTTCGACCGTCCTCAGGCATGTTGCTTGTTGTTTGGTAAAGAAAAGAGAAAATTTACTTTTTCCAAACACCAAACGCGGTAATTGTTGTATTCTAAATTGTGTAAGGAATGAAGATTCAAATTCAAATTAGATATACCGTGAAAACATGGTGAATAGCAAGATCAGCAATGTGCAAGATTATACAAAAGACAAAAGCAGAAAATGTTAACTTGGTCAGTTTTTTATGAAACAGATTTTGTCGCTTCAACGTATGATGTTCTGAGCGGACAAACACAATCAATCATAATAACCTGGAAAAATTATTATTAAATCCAAAATCATATTCACCGAAATCATTTTATTAAAGTTAGAATATATATTGTAGGAATGAGGTTTAACGATTAAAGAATACATCATTATCATCATCATCATCATCATCATCATCATCACGTAGTCCTTCAAAGCTAAGGATGACTACTGCAAACTATTCATGGTATACGATGTTGTAACATTTTATGCTCAGCGGGGAAAGTGTCTTTGCAAGTAACGCATAGTTGTGCCTTTGGTAATGTTTTTGCTCAGATTGGTCTTTGTCTTTGCCCCTTTTTCTGCCTTTTCTTTTGCGAAAACTACTGCGCCAGCAATTTTGGTCTACTGCTATCTCTTCCTAGTTTTTCGTGTTCATATCCATTGCCTTTCGGTGGCGCTTTATCACATCTGCTGTTCTGTTGCTTCCAACCTCTTTATATGGTGCCTGTACAGTGCAGTGTGTAGGTTTCTGCTGAATATAGCGGAGCAGGTAACACCACTGGATTATAAACAATAAATAATATAATAGGAAACAAAAAAGGGCACGATCATCAAATAGGGAGGTAGAAAATAGTGACAGTTATGATTGTAAAACGGAGGAGGAAGTTTAGAAGGCAGAGAGTGAGAGACTTACAGTTACAAGGAAACAAGACATCATCATGGGAAAGTTGTATAAAAGGGGTTTGAAGCTGCACCAAATGGGTATATGTTGTTGTAGGGAGTATATATGAAGAGGATATATCTATTCTATACATATATACACGTGTATGTAACGAATGTTTTAATGAATGTGCGTCTGTTATTCATCCATGTATTTATGTGTGATCGTCTGGTTTTCAAAATGTCACAAAATAACTTATCCGGTGTATGTTCATATAAAACGACAAACAAGAGACAAACAAACATCTTTGTCTTTTGTCAGACAAGGGAAGACATACAGGCACAAAAGTAAGAATATCATTCTATGAGGTTACAACATTTGGCTAATTAGGAAACACACTTGATCCATCTTTGATCTCGTTAGACGTAAAACTGCAACGAAAATTCTACCACGAAAAACAGACCTCAGTTTTCTTTATTCCAGAATGTTGTTCCGATCTTGAAATGGTTGAATGCTTATACAGCCCCGTCTATATCTTATTTATCCGTCTTGTTCCAACTGGGTGCCATCCTGTCTGTCGAGCGTCCCTTTCGGCCGCCCGTTAAAAATTCTACTGACTAATATTCTAAGGTGTCTCTAAACTACGTAACAAAAAATCATTGCCTGGTTGTTTGTCACGTATCTTTGTTTATTACAACCAAACATTCCGATTCTATTTCATTAAACATCCTTCTAAACATGTTATCATTCAAATACAGTAGTGTTTCAATATATTGTTAAGTGGCAGTTTTAGTCATTTAGGTCTAAAGCTTCACTGCGCAGTTATTTTTAGAATAAAGTTCAAACAATTAGTACACTTTGTAGATCACTTTCTCAGCTATATTGTAAAAGAAAAATTTTCTTTCAATTTTTGTTCAGTAAAATAAAAGTTATGATGGATTTACTCGTGTTCAAAATCATAAAAAAGTTAAGAGGTTAGCAACATTTCTTAGGACTGGTTTTCATAGCAACCACGTCGCTTCAGCGACCACTGTTGCTACCAATTCACCACTCTCCCGAAAAGAGAAACAACAAATGAATGAAAGCATGAAGGGGATATAATTGTGGGATTTTATTGAAAGCAGACGAGTGCTGTACATTGTTATTATATATGTGTATGTTATCTATGGGGCAAAAAAATAAGACTGAAATTAAACAAATGAACAAGTGAATTTACTGGAAAAATCATGCATTTGAATAGAAAA
Organism: Euprymna scolopes; assembly: GCF_053919585.1. NCBI lineage: Eukaryota > Metazoa > Mollusca > Cephalopoda > Sepiida > Sepiolidae > Euprymna > Euprymna scolopes. The sequence goes on from NC_136484.1 coordinate 2,964,158, forward strand.
ATGCGAGCATGAAAAGTTATGGTTAAGCTTAAACATAGAAAAGTAAAGGACTAGTTGTTAAAACTGGAAAAGAAAAGGACAAGGTATATCTGAAGATGAAGACTGAAGTTTTTTAATTTTTTTTTTCATAATATTATTTTGTATTCCTGCACGTCACCAATTGAAAACGAATAAAGAAAAGTTATAAGCTTTTATAGTTTTCGTATTCTTTTTTATACATTTCCATTCACACACACACACACACACATATATATATATATATATATATATATATATATATAATTGTTTATCTTAAATACCTACAGACACTAGTGTTTCATCCCTTAAGGAATCATTAGTGTAGGATGTTACGGTTACAGCCGGCAGCCGGCTCGGTGATTTGAACCTTACAAGGGAGACATTTCTGACTCCATTAGATTGAGACAAACCACACGGCCAATTTTAACCGCGAGAAATATCGTTAAAATTTAAATATTTATTTTTAAATATCGAGACGTCTGTCCATATTGATCTACTGATTATAAAATCATGATCTGCGTATGCGAGCTTAAATGATCGACTTTCATTTCAACTGTAAAGTGCTCAACAGCGAGCACACGCACACACACACGCAGAAACACAAACACGAATACACACACACGCACACATATATAATATATATATATAGATACATATATATAACTACTTCATTTAATCACATAAATTAATATACGAAAGTATTATTTTATGCGTAAACGTTAAGTATTTACTTCAAAAATGCTCAATACATAGGCAGAGCTACGTAGTAAGTTATAAAAATATCTATGGTAATTAAGCTACACAGAATATTCCGTGTTTCATCCACGCTAGGATTCGTCAGGCTTATGCTTCCTATCTTGAGTTGAGCACGTCAACCTGGGGCAGGGAGAATGATGGCGGTGTTGAGGGAATAAACCTGACGAATCCTAGCGTGTATGAAATGCGGAATATTCTTTGTAGCTTAATTGCCATATACATTTTTATAATTTACTATATATATATATATATATATATATATATATATATATATATATATATATATATATACACATAGTCATCCACATGCAGTGCTGTATCATAGGTCATCTGTGCGGCTAAACTAGCAACTACCGCCGAAACAACCGGCTGCGCTCCTAAACGTTACGCTATTCGGCTGCTGCTAAGATGGGTATGTGAATTACCAATGTTCAAACATTGTTCGAACGCCTAAGCTCCATTTGTTTGCTCAAAAAGCATTGTTTAATACGCCGGTTACAGTTTATTTATCATTTCCCAATCGGCTCAACTCAAGATAGGAAGCATTTATCGTCATTCACATACAGTACTGTTTCGCTGCATCACAGCTCATCAGTGAGGCTAGACTAGCAACTAACTCCGAAACACGACCGCCTAGGCGACAGTCTGTGCGCCTAACCGTTACGCTATTTGGCTACTGCTTAGATAGGTATATGAATTAATATACATAAATATATATCTATATGTGTGTATATATATATATATATATATATATATATATATATATATATATATATATATATACTTATATGTGCACGTGTGTGTTAGTTTGCCTTTTTGTTTATTTGATTTTGTATGGTTTCTATTAAATAGTTTGCAGGCTTTTGAAGTGTTGTCACTAGAAAGCGTCTGAGTTTACACTGTTGTGTTATCATTTATCAGATGTGTAGCACAAGTGAAAGCGGCTCGAGATGGCAAAAAAACTGATACACCAGTCAACCTGGGGCTGGGAGAAAGATGGCGGTGTTGACGGTATTGACGGCGACCCGTTTGATGTCTATTAACAAACCCACCCGCCTTTATCACTGCTCAATATTGATGGAATGGCGTTTATTATTGTTTCAGTCTTTTTTGTCTCCACCCCCCTCTCTTTCTTTCTCAATCACTCACTTTTTTTTTACAAATGTTCTTTGGTGTGGACAGCCAGATCAGATTTATTCAATAGGCGTTTGAATAACGGATTGGGTCTTGACATCTCCCCACCCATCCTAACAATAACAACAATAACAACAACAGGAGTAAAAAATCGTAAAAATTGAGTATCTTGCCGCCGTCGGTAGCTCTTTTGCCTTTGCCAATCACAAAGGTGTAAATAGCGTCTCTCTGTGGACTTTCGAGTATTTAGCTCGTTCACGCCATCATAGGAGGACAACTTATTTTAAGCGGACAAGCAGACATGACGATTAAGTATCCACAAAAAATAAACACAGCTATTAAAGAACTTGACACAAAAATATACCCGAAGGAATTTATGAAATGATTAATAATAAATACAACCAATTGTCGCAATTAATACACACATCTTTGAAAATGTATTTGAAACTTAAGTGCGTTCGTTTGCGCGACTTTTTTCTTTTCTTTTTCTTTTTTCTATATTTTTGCTATTTGTTCGTTTTAGCGGGCAATCTGCTGAGACCGATTCATCATGAACTTTTAACGTGTAGTTCTATTTCTTATTCATGGGCGCATCACATTAGCACACTATGCTTATCGATGTATGTGCGCATGTGTCCGTTTACATACATACGACGTGAAAGTTCCAGACTTTTTTCCTATGGGCAGTTTTATTGATAGTACACACATGAAACTCTAGTCATATTCGAAGTAATCTCCTCCGGTTGCAATGCACTTATTTTATCGTTCCAACAAATTCTGGGACGCCTTTTGTGTGAACATGTCAAAGACCCTCATCATAACACCTTTATTCCCTCAAGTCTCTCATAATGACTAATGACAACCTTTAATGTTTTCATTGAATTTAGGGAATAACCAAGAGTCACAGGGAGCAAGGGCTAGAGTATAGGGAGGGTGATAAACTCTTGATGCTCATATTGGTCAAATAGTTCTCTTGGGATAAACTTCGCACATCTTCAGTTCTTCGTAAATACATTTGCGTACAGTTCCCACACGAACACCAAACTGTGCATTTATTGTCCCTATAGACATAATTGTAGACCTTTATGAATTCAATATATTATTTCGATACATCTTATCATACGACTGAACAACTTTTATGATTCCAGGTTTAAATGAACAGCTACAATAGGAATTAGAATCCACTCTAGATTATTCTGATTCATGAAATTCTTTATTTGGCCAATCAACTCTAGTGCTCTGACTTCTTTACTCCGCTGATACCTCTCATCAGACCTCACAGACTCCCTGCCTTCATTAAATCTTTTATGTCACTAGAAAACTGATGCTCGATTCATGCAAGATTTCCCATCGCAGTCTGAAGAATTTCATACGTTTCTGTGGAATTTTTTTCAAATTTAAAACATAATTTTATTGCATATCGTTCTGTTAAATTGTTCGCATGCTCAGATTGCATTTTCAAATTCATTATCATAGACAATCAGACTTTAGTAGGGTATATTCTAATTCCTATTGTAGCTGTTCATTTGAACCTGAAGTCATAAAAAATTGGTCAGTCATATTATAAGATGTATCGCAATTATATTGAATTTTTAAACGTTTACAACAATTTAAAATTTCTGTACAAAAAGCGTCTAAAACGCATTGAAGGCACCTCGTATGTGTTTGTCTTATGTAAGTATTAATGAAACATACACAATACCTAACTGCTATCGTCACAAAGATTTTTTTAAAGGTTCGCCATTTTTCTCCTGTTTTAATGCGTTTAGAAAACTCTTTTTCCTTTCTTTAATTATTTTTGAAATAGATAAACGAGAAAAACATTGCAAAGAATAGATTTACTGAAACGAATGAAAAATGGCGGATTTTCTGAAAATTAGTCTTTCTATGATTTTTATTTATTTTTTTTTCAACTAACTCTGTCAATTTTTTGTCTTTCTGTTTTTATCCTAAGGAAAAGTTTGCTCAGATTAATGTACCATCCGATCATCTTGAACTAATCTGTTTTCGTTTTCATTTACTCCTAAAACGCAGGGGTACGCGACGTTGCCCGACAATATAGAAAACAAGAGAAGAATGTTGAAAAACGCGCCTGTAATAACATATTTAATTTCCCTCTCACTTATTACATACTCTCTATCTTTCTTTCGCTCTCTCTCTCTCTCCCTGTCTCTGCATATATATAGACATATATATATATATATATATATATATATATATATATCTATATATATATATATATATATATATATATTAGTCCTTGCGCTAAAGAAGTTTTAAAAATATTTAATCTAAAAAAGTTATTTTAAAGTTTTTGTTAAAAAAAATTCAGATTTTCTCATTATTCAGACATGCATGACAAAGAGGGAGTTGCAAAAAAGAGTTATAGTGTGAGGAGAAATGTAAACTGAATCAGAGAGAATATTCAGACATGTAATAATACAAAGAGGGGGTTGAAAAAATGAGGTGTGGTGTGAGGAGAAATACAAACTGAAATAGAGAGTATGAGAGTTTTTATAAATATATGCAAAACGACATTCATTTTTTTTAAATCTCAATTAATAAATTAAACACAATATAATCTTAAAAAGATACGATACTAGTTAGAAAAACATTTCATCCAAGGTATGGAAATTGTTTAACAAAATGATTTTACTATAGGCTTTTGGGTATTAAATTTAATACCTTACTTTGTAAAATTTATAAAAGTGCACTTTGAAGATAAATAAATTTCAAATTGAATCTTGTAGCTTTATTTTTAAAGCCTATAGTAAAAACATTTTGTTTAACAATTTTCAGGCCTTGGATGTAATGCTTTTCTAACTTATATATATATATATATATATATATATATATATATATATATATATATATACTCCTCTCAATGGGTTGTGGAATTGCATTCACTAACAAAAGATCTAGCTAATTTGCATATTTTTTTAAACATTCATTTTAATTAATTCCCTATTAGTTTTTTCGGTTTTCTTATGGGATGACCATCTTCACTTAGTTATTACGTGTAATAATATTCACGCAGATATTCTACATGATTTATACTTGCGTAATATTTGTGTATAAAGGTTATAGTAAACACAAACATCTTTCTATATATATTTATATATGCGTTAAAAAATTGTGCCTACCAAACTTAATATATAGGATATTCGAACCCATGCGAAACTTTATATTTGGGATTTAGCCGGGGGAAATCGGTGCAAAAGTGTGAAAATTTAAAAAAATTGGATTTGCCAGGTGAGGGGCAAACGAGGGCATTATGAATATGCATGCGTAACGTAATTGCTATTAGTTCATGTATTAATTTTTAGCAGCAAACATGTCTTCATAGCTCACGTATTAATGTCAAAATAAAAAGTAAATCGTAGGCTAAACGTTTAGGTTTCGATTCTCGGTGGTGGCTCACGAGTCATTTTGTTTTAAACATTTTAAATCATTACTATGTATTCAATCCAATATAATATAATAATAAATACGAAATCTGCATTAATCAAAATATCATATTTAAGCGTATTTTACGACCGGGCAATGCCGAGCAGCCTGCTAGTATATATATATATATATATATATATATATATATATATATATATATATATATATATATATATATAATTATTTTCATGGCCAAACTACGTCCCACCTTACAAGCGCCATGACAGCCTACAAACCGGAAGTCCAAAATTCTAGTTTTGCCCTCATTTGGGCTAATCAGTTGGACATATCCAAACCCGGGTTCGAAACCTCTTGCATGCAAGGCAAGCACACTGCCAAACGTCCCGCACACAAAAAATTCTATTAACTAACACAAATCAAGCAAACCGCGGCGAAATCCGACTGTGTCTTGACATTCTAAAAAATCTATCTCTGATTGCTTGCTAGATTAGCATTGCCGGATGGTATCGTCCTGGCGAGTTGAAAATTTCTACTTGTGAGACATCGGATTGGGGTAATTAGATAGTTGGATGACCGCGTGCCTTGTCAATACGAAGTAAATGGATTCCGCAGTCGGATTTCGCTGCGGTGTGCTTGATCTGTGTTAATAGAAGTTCTTGTTTGCAAGGCGTTTGCTCAGTTGGCAAAGTGCTTGCCTCGCATGCAAGAGGCTCGGGTTTCGAACCCGGGTTCGGATATGTCTAACTGATGAGCCCAAATGAGGATGAAACTGGAGATTTGCACTCCCGGTCTGTTGACTGTCATGGCTCTTGTAGGCTGTGACGTTGTTTGAATGAGGAAAAAATTATATAATCTCTCACATTCTGAAAAAAAATGTATATATATATATATATATATATGGAACACTCATTTAATCTGTCGGAGAGATAAGTGTTTGGTTGAATAACAGGGATATAAATGTTCTTCATAAATATATCTGTGTTATTATTCAAGCTCGTCTGTTTATAGGTTCTTTACTAATTTTCAGTACAAAACATTTTATTTTAATGTTAAATTCAATCGTATGTTTCAATCTTCTTCATATTTACTCACACACACACACACACACACACACACACACATACACACACACATACATATATGTGTGTATGTTATGATTCTAGATGAAATTTTACGACTTAGAATAGCAACTACATATAAATGAATAACATGAAACTGACATCAGATAACTTAATAATGCAATGCTAAAGTTATAAATATTTCTTCAAATCAGACCTTTGTGTTATTTATGCATATGTAAATACTACTGCAAGTAGTAACTTACATGTAGCATATATATATATATATATATATATATATATATATATATATATATATATATATATATATATATATATATATGGGGTGTACGTACAATATTGAATGTTCGCACAAATGCAAAATATTAATTGGCAAAGAAACTAAAGAATAATTTTCAGAAAACAATAACGGGCAAATTTGCCATGAATCATGTCCATTATGAATGTTCTGTTTAAAAACACAACCAACAATTAAGTAAGTTTATTACATCAGATGAAAGTTTTGACAAAAAGCCAAGATTTGTAATGATGATTGCAAAATCAGAAGAAAAAAAAAACGCAACGGATTTTTTTGTCAATTCTTGGTGAATCGTACCGAATTTGGCATTAACAATCCCACGCGTACGCATATATATATATATATATATATATATATATATATATATATATATATATATATACATATATATATATGTGTGTGTATGCGTGCGTGTGTGCGTGTGTGCGTGTGTGAGTGTTTGTGTGTGTATTTGTGTGTGTGTTTGTGTGTGTGTTTGTGTGTGTGTTTTTGTGTGTTTGTGTGTGTGTGTGAGGGTTCAAAATACATGTATAATTTTAATGTTTTATGCATCATCGAATTTTAAAACGTATGAAATTTATCTGCAATGCGAAATATTCAATGGTAAATATGAACATCTAAATCTTTAAAAGTACTAAGAAAAATGATTTGTAATTTGAAATTTCTTATATTATTTATATAATTAAGAATGCTGTTCTCATTTTGATTGTTATTAGCACAACGTTCCGGTAGATGTAGCCTCCAAACTTCTTCCAGTATCTTGTTGAACTCGAGAATCTTTCTGTCGAACTCGGGAATCCAAACGGTATTTCGAACGGAACATCTTATTTAATTTACGGGGAAGTATGTTCTGGTTCCGTCATGGCCTGGTAGAATTTTAAGTAATTCGCAATTAGGTTCCCAGTATCGTTCTCACAAAGGATATAACCTTCAATCTCTAGAATAGTGCCAGTTAGAACTAGATTTTTCACCAAGCACTTTATCCATAACGCCACGCCATGTTACATATGACTTCTAACTTGTCATGCCCGACTGAACATTGACATAAGGTGTGGTCGTCCCGATAAATTCTTTATCTTTAAGACAAATAACTGTTATCTGTTTCAAGCGCTATTACGAAGTTTGATATCTTACGACGTAAATGTTTTAACAGAAAAGTATAAATTCTGACTAAGTTATGGAGATAAATGTCGAAAGTATACAGAGCCATTTATGGAATGTATTTGTTTAGTTTGCTTTTTCTGGTATGATCGACGCAATTTTATGTATCAATCTAAGTAAGTTGGGTTTTGTTTTTGTAGCATGACGACTATATGTGTAAATAGAAAAAATTAAATGTAAAACTAAAGTAATTGGAAAAGTGTGCGGATGGCGACATATAAATTGTTGTTGGTTTTCAGAAAATGCTAACGTGTTCTATTCATAATACCCTGTATTTAGTTAATTATTATCACTGAAATGATTTCCAAACAGTGGATTGGTGGCGATTATAGTATAAAAATAGTAGCGAGTGAAAATTGATGCTTTCTTTTTTTAACCTTTTGCGTAGTGGATAAAGTACTTGATACAATTCATTTGTACTGTTTTTGCTATTGAAGGTCCGATCGTCATTGCGGGCGACACTCAAAATACAATTGCGAATTACTAAGTCATGGGGGACGATACTATGCTGTCTCTCCGTGGTTTAAATAAAGAGCTTCGTTCAAAATTCATAACAGATTCCAGAGTTTGACAAAAAATTCCCGAGTTCGACAAAATACACCTGTCTGAATAATAATGAATGTAACTAAAACAAATTATCCATCCTCGCACCCAAATTTACAAATATAATTGTAACATATTTTTACACTTAAGATATCATAAATATCAAACCTTATACATATCATATTCAGTTATGTTATACTGTTAATGCAAACATAGATTCCGACATCTTAATTGCGGCATTGTAGAATTTTAATTGCGACATTGTTTGAATGCTTTGGACTATTACTTGATATATTTTGAACTGCCATTTTAGACATGTAAAACTACTAAAATATCTCTCTTAATAGTAATAAATGATAAATTTTTCATTAAGATTTCATTTAAACAAATTGGACAATCAATATGCCTTTGGTCGTTATTTGAGTGTTCTTACTATTGAGTTTACGTACGTTGGCAGCAACATAGGTTTCACGGAGAAAGATGTCGAAATTCTCATCTCAAAACATGAGCTGCATTGGATAAGCTGCGGTCAGTATGGACTTCATTGCTGACCGATAAATTTAAAAGGCAATTAAGAATCGTGGTGGAGTCTGTTCTTGTTTACGGTGCCGGAACACTTACAAAAAGATTTGAAAGGAAGCTAGACGGCACAGATACCTATATGTTACAAAACGTGTTAAATATATCTTGGCAAGATAATCCTACGAAGTAGCAACTTTATGGTAATATACCTACCATATCTACCACCAATCAGAGGATGACGTCTACGATTGGCCGGTCACTGCCAGAAGAGTAAGAAAAAGCTGCTAGGAAATGTATGTAGACTCCACGGCCATACATGCACAATTATAAGACGACCTAGATTTAAGATTTACGTACCTGCAGCAAATTGCACATGGCGCCAACTGTGATCCTGAAAATCATAGGTAGCTTTTTTTTCTTTTCTTTTACAAGGTTATCACCATTATCAAAACCTGGAAGCCACTCAGGGAATAGGGTTATTGCATGTATAGTACGTTAGTGTTGGGGGTTAATAAAAATGTCTACTAAAGGGCGCGGTTCATCAGGAATTTGTTTACGTTGGGCTTGAAGACCAGGTAGTAGTCAAGTGAAAAGCAGGCAGACGGAACAGAGTTCCACATGCGTTTAGTTTTAAGAAAGAAGACTTGTTCATGGAATCTACGTTTTGATTTAGGCACAGATAAAGAGTGGGGAAAATTTTGGACAGTGGTTTCAGCTAGACGGGTGTTTTCTGTAAAAGATTTGCGAGGGGGACGAGAGATTGGAACTCACACGAGCACCTGCTATGGAAATAACGATAACACAAACTCTATTTTGTACTCTGTAAACGCAGGATAGGCTGTTTTAGCAGCTCCTGCCCAGATATGGCAGCAGTATTCCATCCTTGGGCGTACTTGGTTTTTATATAGATAGAGAATTGCATCAGTAGTGAGATATCTGATGGAGCTAGACGAGAGCCATCAATTTCAGATGGGGATAAGAGCGTTGATGATTTAATAGGAGAGAGAATTAGAGAGAACTTTGTCATTTACAGCCTTTGATGTGTTGCCATAGATGGTCCTGTCATCAGCATAGATGTCAACAAATGATTTAAGTATGTGTTTTGGGAGATCATTGATGTAAATCAGGAAGAGATTGGGGCCCAGGATGGAACCCTGAGGGACTCCAGCATTAATACTGTGGGCCTCTGATTTCTGCCCATCAACCACTACTCTTATGAACCTATCAGAGAGAAATGATTTAATGATTGAGAAAACATTTCTAGTAATACCGTAGCTGGAAATCTTGTGAAGTAGGCCCTTATGCCATACCTTATCGAAGGCCTTCGATATGTCAAGGGCAATTGCCCTGGAAAGGAAATCTTTGTCAAGAGATTCACTAATCCTATGTGATATAACCGTTAGCACATCTGCTGTAGATCTTGCAGAACGGAAACCATATTGCATGTCACTAAGAAGGTTGTTTCTGTTGAGGAGGTTGACTACTTCTTTATTTAATATGAATTCCAACAACTTACTCATGACACACAGGAGACTTATTGGTCTGTACTTAGAGGGAGATGACTTTTCACCTGAATTCTTAAATACAGGGCATACTGATGAGGTTTTCCAGGGTGTTGGAAAGCACTTCTCCTTAAGGCAACGCTTAAACAGTTTTGTAAGTATGGGGGCAAGTTCTGGTTGGAGCTTTTTCAGCACTATAACTGGAATGCCATCAGGGCCAGTTGCTTTACTGGAATCAAGGCTCTTGATTAGCTTTGCGACCTCACGCACATATATTTGTATGTTGCATAGCGTGTTGTCTGTTATAGGAGGAAATACAGGGTGTTGATGGTCATTGTCGCATAGGGTAGAATTAGCTGCAAAGTTCTTGGAAAATAGTCTGGCCTTGTCTGATGGTGACGAGATGACCTTAGGTCCATTGATGATAGTTGGGATAGAACGCACGCTTCTGTTCAAGATCCTGTTTACTATTTGCCAAAAGTGGTGGGAACTAAGCCGCTGCTTAGCTACTTTGGATTTAACAGACTGAACATATAACTCTCTGGCATGTTTTATTATTCTTTTACATTGGTTGCTGGCAGGCCTGAACGCAGGTTTAGTCTCAGTACATCTATTAAGTTTGTAGCTATGGAAAATTGATTTCTGTGCGCGATGGAAGCAGATAATTGAGAGATCATAAAGTGTTAAATGAATAATTATTGATAAGTAATTGGGATATTATAAACTGTTAATTGAGAAATTATAGATAAGTAATTAGGAAATTATAAGCTGTTAAGTTAAAAATTATAGATAAGTTATTGGGACATCATAAGTTGTTAAATGAAAAATTATAGATAGGTAATTGGGACATCATAAGTTGTTAAATTAAAAATTATAGAAAAAGATATTGGGACATCATAAACTCCTGACTGAGAAATTGTAGATAAGTAATTTGGACGTTTTTAACTGTTAATTTAGAAATTATAGATAATTAATTGGAACATTAAAAACTGTTAATTGAGAAATTATAGATAAGTAAAAGGGACATTAAAAACTGTTAATTGAGAAATTATAGATAATGATTGGGACATCATAAACTGTTCATTAAAAATTAAAGATACATAATTGGGACATTATAAACTGTTAATTGAGAAACATTAGGTAAGTAATTGGGGCATTATAAATAGCACTTTAGGACTTGTGGGACTGATTTTACATTAAAAACAAGAAAGGAAAACTATTTTGAAAAGGAAAAAGGCTTGTAAGGAAACAAAGAAGACGGAAAACAATAAAACAAAAAACAACAATAATTCAGAACAAAGAACGAATTAAAATCTTCAAATCTTATGTTTCTTCGGCATTTTTTTTCAATTTAAACGGATGAGTGCAAAACTGTATTTACTTATGATGAGCCGGAGCGGATGTTTCTGCTTTTGGAACATTTTGAAAAAGAAAAACAGAAAAATGTGGTGGAAGAAATACGTGAAACATTAAAAGAAGGAATTCCGACTGGAAAGTAATTTTACACCCTATTGTCTTTTGAGAATCAGAAACGTAAATAACAGATGTGATTTACTCTTTGAATCCTACAAAAGTTTCAAAACTATGAATATGCATGTATTTCTGTATATGTACGCTTCTGTCTTTCTATGCGTGTGCGTGTTTGTTAATGCGTATGTTTATGTTTTTCATGTGAGTAAATATTTGTTAATGTGTATGTTTATGTTTTGCTATGTGTGTGCGTTTTTGTTAATGTGTACGCTTATGTTTTGCTACGCGTGTGCATGTTTGTTAATGTCTATGTTTATGTTTTGCTATGTGTGTGCGGTTTTTGTTAATGTGTACGCTTATGCTATTTCATGTGTGTGAGTGTTTGTCCTGTTGCCTGTGTGTCTATTCGTACATATATCAGAAAGTCTTTTGTTTTAGATTCTTTTGTTAGTGCAATAAATATCCCAACACTGTAATTCCCACGAAGTGTATAAACTGAATTGCAAAGCTATCCTAAGAAAATTTAAGATTAGCATCTACGGTAGGTCCATGCAAACCACGCGTTGTTTAGTGAAAATAACGAAATCAGTGTTCAATAACTCTGGTAAAAAGAAACTGACCCGCAAATTATCGCCCTATCAATCTCGCTAAATTCTTTGTATCATTAATCAGTCTAGTTCATCTCGTGCTTAATGGATTTAGGTTAACCCATTCTATTCCTGATGTCTAAAAAGTCAAAACAGTTGATATTTCCAAAGTTTTAGCAGGGTCTGGTATGAAGACCACTTCTCGAAAATGTATTCGTACAATATTACTGGACGATTATTTAATATAATAAAATCTTCCTCAGCCACAAAATAAATTAATGTTGTTTTGATGGTCGAACATCTTAATAACAAGATAGTAATGTAGACGTGCGTTATTATTCCATCCTGATTAATGTGTGTCCGAGATGGGCATATATGCTGACAATACCATGCTCTATTGCTGACATGTGAGCAAAATGAATACATGCATATCTAAACAAATTGCTGAATCCTAAAAACATGATCCCTAGAATACAATTTAATAAACATATTTAATACTATAATAACAAATTTCCGTTCGTTCGACATTAAAAAAAAAATCATCTGTAGTAGAATGGGGACACAAATGGATGGTCACATTCAATGCTGCCAAGGCTAAACTGGTTTCCTTCAAAAATTACAAGAAACCTTCTCTGCCACCAATAGCAATGGCCAGTGACTCCCTGTCTGAGAGTACATCTTTCAAACTGCTTGACCTTACGTTCACAGGAAACATGAGTTGGAACAATTATATTGAAAACATTGCCAGGGCCGCTGCGAAGAAGGTAGGCTCTCTCTACCGTGCTAGAAAACTACTAACACCTGAAAGTATCCTGTACCTCTATAAGGCCACCATTCGCCCATGTATGGAGTATTGTTTTCACATTTGGGCTGTTGCATCTGTTGCTAGTCTCTCGCTCCTTGACAAGGTTCAAAAGAGAGTCACCAATCTGATAGGTCCTGAACTGGAATCTAAGCGTCAGCCTCTGTCCCATCGACGAAACGTTGCATCCCTCTGCCTGTTCTACAAGTATTTTAATGATGAATGCTCTGGCGAACTGCAGACACTTGTGCCCCCACGACGTAGACACCTCCGACAAACCCGACAGGCAGCTAAATCCCACCTTCACACAGTAGAGATCCCTAGATGTAAAAGATCCTTCTACTCCAGTAGTTTCTTCTCCAGAACCGCTAGACTCTGGAATTCCACTCCAGGTCCCTGCTTCCCTAACTGTACTGACATGCAGATGTTCAAGTGTAACGTGAACCGACATCTTGCTGCCCAAATTCCAACATAGTGCCCCAGTAGTTGCTGCCCCTGATAGTAGCCTCCTACACCAAAGTGGCAATGTGCCTTGTTTGGGGTGAAAATGTAAAAAAAAAAAAATTTCAACCAATTGTCATGGCTAATAGCATTCTATACGAACGACTATCATTCTATTAGAAAATTCACACCTGCCAATATCATATATTTTTTTAACGCCACCAATCGTCTATGAATAAAGTATAGTTGTCATGTTTTGACTGCTGCACAAAGGATCAGCCCCTGCTTCTTAGGCAGGATCAAAACAAGAGGTTCTTCTCCTGATCAACGCGTCTGTCAACAAGATCGCAGCTCTTTTCTGTATGTTTTTAGAATCCGAAATACTTCCTACTCTAGTTATTTGTTTCCTCACACTTCTCGCCTTGTAAATCCCATCCTGCTTCCTATTTATCTTACTATACTAACATACATAAATTAAAATATAATGTGAACAAGCATCTTGCTACACAACTTTCGACTTAGGATGTTTCTAATCCGCAGTAGCTCCTTATGTCATAATGACATTCTGAATTGTTTGGGAGTGAATAAAAGTTTAAAAAACAATAAAAATAAACCTGAAAAAAAAAAACATAAAACTTTATACAATTTTTAATATGAACGAGTAAATGTATAAAAACTTGTTAAGGTTTGATTTACTAAATAAAATCTGAACTTAATACATAGACAGTATACTTAGTAAGATATGCTTCACTCATCGTAGGTCATGTTTGCTCACTGTCGACACCAAGACGATTCTGAATCTAGCAGCAAGGTAATAGGATTTTATCAAGAGATGTTAACTCCTACCGAAACGAAAAGTTCATTGCGCATCGGACACATACCTGAGTATTTTTGCAAGTGAGTGATTGCAATTATTCGTCATGATTTTCAATTTATAGGATAAGCATGGAAAAGTTAATAGGTGTGAATATTATCTAATATAGTCTAATATTTCTCGCACAATGATTTGCAATAATATGTCCTATTTATCTAGCTAGGTAGGTTGTTGTTGTTCTATTCGACTTCAGATTACTGCATAGGTTTCTTTAAATATGACATTGTTTTTAGCAGTGCTGTTATTTGTATTATGTAATTTTCTTAATTTCATTCTCATTTCTTCTCGTTTAATGTTTAATGGGGTTGTTTTTTACGGAACAGTTTCTTGTTTTTTTTTTATTATTTATTCTTGTTTTTTTTTTATTATTTATTGTAGCCCCCGGAAAAATCTCATGTATTTTCTTAGTTTTATAAGTTCTATATCTTTACACTGTGAATTGCTGGACGGTAAAATATACAATTTGGCAGAGTTTACTTCCTTCGCCTTATAAAAACTATTGGTCGCCTTGTTTCTGTTAAACACTTCATCTAAAAGTTTACAGAAAATCCCTTCTATTTCTGACTCCATCTAATTGAATCTTTAAATGCCCCTCCAATTGTTTCCCAGTATCGAACAGAATCACACGCGATTCACGCGGATTAATATTAAAAGCGCATTTCATTCTCTTGGAGAATATAAAACCAGGAGTAATTGGTTCATCTAATCGCGTTTTTTAGAAAATAAAACGTTTAAAATTATATTATTTTGAATACTGCTTATCGAACGATCATGTTCAACAAAGAACATTTTGAAGATATTTATTCGCAGATTATATACCTCTGTGATATAGTAACAGCGCACTCATACGTATATATATATATATATATATATATATATATATATATATCAAAAATAGTAATTAGTAAAAACCTGAAGAAAGTGCTCAATACTATTGCAGAGCAAATATATGCTTTATTTTTTCTAACCGTTTAATCTGCTTAGTTACACATATTTCGGTTACCGAATGGTATTAACGATCCAGTAACTTCATCAGATATTACAGAAAGGTTACTGTAATGTCTGATAAAGTTACTGGATCATTAATACGATTCGGTAACCGAAACATGTGTAACCACGCAGATAAAACGGTAATAAAAACATATAAAACACACACACACACACACACACACATATATATATATATATATATATATATATACATACATATATATATAACTACTTAATTTAATCACATAAAATTAATATACGAAAGTATAGATTTATGCGTACACTTTAAGTATTTCCTTTAAACGTGCTCAATATGTAGGTAGAGCTAGTTAATAATTTATAAAATATATATGGCGATTAAGCTACACTAGATTATTCCGCGTTTCACCCACTCTAGGACTCTTCAGCTTATGCGCATAGGCCTGAAGAGTCTTAGAGTGGAAGAAACGCGGAATATTCAGTGTAGCTTAATCGCCATATATATATATATATATATATATATATATATATATATATATATATATATATATATATATATATATAGTGTTATAATGGAATAATTCCAGGAGGAAATCCGGGTATGAGAGCTCAATGGGGTAAACAGAGCAATAACATAAAAATATAACACGGAAATTACATAATTGTCGATGCAATAATTTATTTCAACCAAAAAAAGGTTTAAATGAATTATTGCATCGACAATTATGTAATTTCCGTGTTATATATATATATATATATATATATATATATATATATATATATATATATCTTCTGCTATTATATGAAATTTACTTTTTGTGTTTGTGTGAGTTCCTTCTTCATAGTTTCCCAAACGGCCGAGTCTAATGAATATTTTATATAATCACTACTGTTATATAAAAATCACTTTGTTTGAGTTCCTTCATAAGTTCCGAAACGGCTGAGCCTATCTTTCGCAAATTATACACAAAGCTTATTTATATGTTTGGCAGTGTTCTTAGATATGTTTTGTACAGAAATTCATTCGATAATATCGAAAATCGAAAAGAATCTGATCTTAAAAATAGCTTTTAACTCGTATAGATAAAAAGAAGTAGTTTATAGGGTGATATTTTATGTTTCACTGGCAAGGGAGATAATAAAATTTTAGCACATAATTTCTTCTTAAAAAGCAGATTTATTATAAACTTGATATATAGCTCAGTGGTAGAGTATTCGACTAAAGATCGAATGATCCAATATTCAACCCTCACCATTTTATTTTCATTTTTCTTATTAATGAGTTCAAATTAAATCGTCGCGAGTCATTGCTTCGTTTGCATATTTCAAAACTAACCATTAATCAGAAATTGCTTTTCCAGGACATTCATCGTCAAGCCTAAATATCAGCTGGCGTGGTATTATCAGTATTCTTTTTGTATTTATTTATATATATTTATATATTTTGTGAATTAGTCAACCGAGCAAATTATTCCGATTAATATATAATAATCAATAGAGGATTGATCCTATAATAATATATAAGTAACTTGCATGCATAAAAATATCATGTTTAAGCGTAATGTACCGCTGGGAAACGCCGGGATGCCAGCTAGAATGTAAATATATAACATTCCATACGAAACTAATACAAATATTTTTTTTTAATTTTGTCGTAAATGCAATTTATTTCGCGACGCTAATTTGATCACTTTTTTAAAATTGTATTTATCAAGCTCAGGCCTGGAATACCCATTGGTTTGTTGCTCATGTCCAACGTTCTGTTCAGCAGCGTTCTCTGTTCAATTTTCTTCTCCAGCTTTTGCTTATATTTGTTTGTCATGTGAAAATGATTTTACGAAAAATCAAAAATACTACTTTTTTGTAAAGTTCAAATCAACAGTGGTATCTTGTTGTTTAACAATGCTTGCATTACTATATGTCATACATATATAAGTGTATATTATGACATCATTTTGTCCTTTAACAGACATTATTAACAGAAGAGAAAGTTTCTTTATAATTATAACATTTTTATTTTTCCATTATTTTTTTAAATCTTTTTTTGTGTCCGGATTGAAATTGTTGATATAAGTCCCATAAGTATCATTCGTAACGTTTTCACTGGTTCAGACAGGCATCCTGCGGCGGGCGTATCCGCCGTGAGGTAAAGGGGAACACCGATGAGAGAGACGAACAGGGAAACCTTTTAGCAGTAGCAGGTAGGTGCCATTACTGACATTATGTATTATCCGATAAATGTTGGCCAATCGCAGAATCTAGATTATTGTGGGTAAGGGTGACGAGAATTACATACATATATATATATATATATATATATATATATATATATATATATATATATATATTCCTAAAGTAATTCCTTATAGTTAAACAGTTTAAAAATATTACATGTATATAATAAAATAAAAAGGAGGTTGCGTTTACCTGATATAAGCAATGGTAAACTTCAATATAATATAAATAGCAGTATTTATATATAGATGTTTTATCCTAACTGAATAAAAAGCTCAATACACAATAGAAAGTAGAGCAACCTTTTTCTTTCTTTCTTTCTTTTTTTTTTTTTGACTACTGCACTATCCGAAAAACCAACTTCCATAATTTCACGTGCGTGGAAAACTATCAAACCGGACTAATTATATTCAACTGAGTTAAAATTTGGATGTGATTCTTTCTAAATTATAAAATTATAGCTGGCATCCCGGCGTTGCCCAGTGGTACATTACGCTTAAACATGATATTTTTATTTATGCAAGTTAAAGAATTATTTCCGCCTTTCGGATTACATTGTAAGAATCTTCATGCTAACTGTAATGTTATGCCCGGTTTGTTTTTATTATTTTTTGCATTTCCCACATTTTTTTCACTCGTTGTTTTTAAAGGATATGAACATTTTTGTAATTTCTGATGGTAATAAATTGCGGTTTCACTTAATGCCATAACCAGTAAATCCTAGCATTTCTACAAATATAATTTGCTGATTGTTTTTTTTTTTTTGGAGTATTCAGCCGAACGATAAATTTTGATTGTTAATTTCCACTTACAGTTTTAATTTTCTTTTTCTCATATATATATATATATATATATATATATATATATATATATATATATATATATATATGTGTGTGTGTGTGTGTGTGTGTGTGTGTGTGTGTGTGTGTGTGTGTGTGTGTGTGTGTGTGTGTTTGCGTCTTTGTCTGTGCCTGTGTCTGTGTGTGCGTGTATGTGTGTGTGGGTATGATTGAATATCAGATATAAGCTCTGCATATACTATTTTTTATCGATTTTTTTCAATATGGCGGACTAACTTTCTCGCGTTTTCCATGAAAGAGCAGAGGAAACCGCCAAACGTACTAGATTTTCAAACCCCATGGGTCGTCTTCAGGTGGTGTTGTATATAGAAAGTTGACTAACAAATGAATATGCAGCACGTCAATATTCAACCAGGCATGTATAAATAATAGAATGCTGTCCAATTATACGAATATGTATATATATATATATATATATATATATATATATAGAGAGAGAGAGAGAGAGAGAGAGAGAGAGAGAGCCAATCATTGGCTTGGGAGAGATGCTAGTCTAGCGGTACTGATGAGTTGTGATACAATGAAACAGGACTGTATGTCGATGACTACAAATATATATATATTTATATATATATATATATATATATATATATAGAGAGAGAGAGAGAGAGAGAGAGAGAGATCTAGATAGATAGATAGATAGATAGATAGATAGATAGATAGATAGATAGATAGATATACTAGCAAAAGTACCTATGGTTGACTGGGTTAAAAATCAGTCTACAGAAAATGGACTCTGATTTATGAAAATATGATAGGTTATGAAAAGGAAGGGTAGTAAATTTGGGTTGAATTCGGGGGTATCAAAATCAAAGCAAAATATGATGAAAGTAAAAATAAAATAGATAAACCCCATAATTTATTATACCATACCTGTTCACACTGAAACACTTATCACAATATTCTGTGGATCTATATTAAAAAACCTTGTTAAACTTTGTGACATATTTCCATTCTATGGAGGTCAGGTGCGAACGAATACCCCATAATTTTATTAGACCATATTTCTTCAAACTGAAACATAATTATCAACGTATACTTACGCAGATAGATATGAAAAAAAAAACTCTTTATTAAAGTTTGTGCCCATTTCCACTCTATGAAGGCAAGGCACGAACGCAGATCCTACAATTTCATTATACGTTCCCTATTTAAGTTAAAAAATACTTATCAAAGTATTATTATGTACATCTATATCAGAAACACTTGTAAACGTTTTTTTTTTTTTAATTTTTTATTTCCATACTTTGTGGACTAGGCGCGAACGCAGACCCCACAATTTTAATGAACCACTGTTCTGCCAGATCAAACATACCCATTCCTGTGTCTCGATACATCTTCTATAATTATATGCAATCAGTTTTTTAAAATAGTCCACCATATAAGAGCCTATTCGTGACTGGACACACACACAGACATTCAGCTTAATATTATAGATATATGTATTCGTATAATTGGACGCGCGGAATTGCAATTGATCATTTTTTCATTTCTTTAATAATTTTTCTTTCTGTTTCTGATAATTGAAAAGAATTGAAATCGTTTTCCCATTTGCAAACATTAATTTCTTAAAAGTGCATTTCTTGCCCCGAGAATATGGTGTGTCGGTCTAGAATTAGTGAGGTCAATATTTAGTCAAAAATAGATCCAGTCTGTGCGTTTCGTTATTTTTTATTTTTATTTATTTATTTTTCTGCTTTTCGTTTTTTACACATGGAATCTAAAAAGCAACTGAAATATCTCTCTTAACGGCTCTGAGTAGAAAACTGGCGACCTCCACGGATATTCATAAATCGAGAGAGAGAAGGGTGGTGCAATACGTTCATAACACGTTAGGCACGGCGAACCTGCTTAGGGAAAACTGTTAAGATTTAACGTAAATATAAACGTCCGGTAA
>NC_136484.1:2987213-3159713 GCF_053919585.1 Euprymna scolopes
ACAAAAATTCATCCGCTATATATCAAAAATCGTAAAATCTAATCTTAAAATAGCGTTTCTCTTTTATAGATAAAAATAATTTCACAGAATATTTTACGCTATGCTTGCAATGGAGATAATAAAATCTTAACAAATCATTTCTTCTTAAAAAACGAGTTCATTATAGTCTGAGGATATGGCTTAGTGGTGGAGCATTCGACTACAAATGTAATGATACCTTATTGAGGCCCGGATGTACTTCACCATTTCATTTTAATTTTTTCTTATTAACGAATTCATTTTACGATAAAAGAAGCGGTATTATTTAAAATCGCTGCAAATCATTTTTTGTTTTTATATTTTAAAACTAAACATTATACATAAATAACTTTTCCAGGACATTTATCGTCAAGCCCAATGATCAGCTGACGTGATATTGTAAACAAACATAGAATGAATTTGACGAACGACATTATCATCATCCTCATATTCATTATTTATTTTTAATAATTATTGCGAATTAATCCACTGCGCAAATTATTACTCATAATATATTAAAATCAACATAGAATCAATTTTGTCCTTCCAGTTAAGCGGAGTTTCACTCAATCACTATACGTTTCTGTATTTTCTGTTAATAAAGATTTCATTTCACTGTTTCCAAATCTCCTCGTCGTTTCAAAATCAAACCACTACAGATTCTATAATATTTCATGCGCAATATGTATTAATTAAAATATCATGTTTAAACGTATTGTACATACATTCAACCGTTGCCAAGATCGCCGGAAAAACGGTTGGATCATTCTACCGTTCTAATAGATATCTCACTGCCGATTCATCCCTCTACCTGTATTCCTAGGATGAATACTTTTCCCACATCTGTACGAAAACTGCTTAAACCAAATTATTGTCTTAACAAAGTTCAAAACGGCTTCAAAACATAGTGGGTGAAGATGTTGCGAGTTTGTCTTTGCTCTATCCTTACTTTCATGGGAAAAGCTCGTCTCAAATTTAATCTATGGTTCCCCTTGCCAAATACTCACAAAAAACACTCATCCAACTACAGCCACTATAAAATTGCTTCCCCAATTCCTATCTGTGCTTTAATCTGAGCGCAAGTTTCCATGAGCAAAACTTCTTTCCTAGAACTGCCCGCCTGTGAAACTCTCTGCCTGCTTTCCAGTTGACTATAATATGATTGTTTTCAAGTCCAATGTAAAAAAAAGTTCTTGTTAAGCCGTCCTCTTACATAATCAAATTATACCCAAAACCCATCACTAACTTACACTCATTAACCCTTATCTTTGAGTGGCCTTTAAGTGGCAATACCCGTGTAAAAAAAACAATTTCTCTTGCTACCTATCTTTCATTTTTTCTCTTTTCCTCTCTCTTTTTTCTTTTTTTCTTTTTTTGTCGTTACTTTTCCCTTAAAAACAAAGTTTTTAGTCTCTCATCGCACATGCGTCCTTTTGTAAGCTTTGTGTCTTTCCCACTTTCTTCATTCAACTACCTCTGCTGTTTTCTTTTTTCGTTCCTCGTTCCATCTTAGTGTATCTATCATAACCGTTTGTTTGTGTGAAACCTGTTGTTTATTTCTTGCATCTGCTCTGGCGCCCATTTTGTTAATAACAATTTCCGTTTTGCACCTGATTTTTAATAACAAACAAGAAATAAAACAACGAAATTTTGTGAAAAGAGACGAAGAAATGTTTGCTAGGTTAGTTTTACTTTCAAACGGATTCAGATGCGCCCATTAAATCTACGCGTATAATGCGTGGAATCACAAATGTTTAGATCAGGGGTCTGTACCGCTCACTATTATTACGGGTATTACGAGACTTTAGGTGGGCCGGGTGCAGAATTTATCATACAGTTGGTCCCTAACATCCTGGGGGGGGAGGATGAGAGCTTCTAATAACAATATAAGGTGTTTCTCAACTCGTTTTATGGGATTCACAATTCATGTGGAGGTCGATTGCATCACACCTATTTGAATTTGGAAAAATTAATTCAACAATCAAACCCCGTAATGTTGACAAAATTATAGGAATATTCAATTATTTATTTTCACTTTCATTAGGTACTGCCACTACTACTAACATTACTGTGCAAGGATGCATGTGGGGAGGGGGTGGTAGTAAGTATTCGAATTTTTTAGAGGGGCGTTTGCCGAAAAAGGTTGGGAAATTCTAGATAGTTAGGTGCAAAAGAACGTAAATTAAGGAAGCATGATAAGAGAAGTATTAACAAAGAGTGAAATGAGATGAGAGAGGAAAAAGATAAGGCGGAGGAATACGAATAACTATTATCCATATATCGATCTATCTATATATATATATCTATATCTATATCTATATCTATATATATATATATATATATATATATATAGATATATATTAGAAGAGATTATACCAAGGCTTTAATATATTTCAAATCAATTAACCAATGGTAATGTATATATATATCAATAAGAATTTAAGCCATGTGAATTGACTCAAATGTTAAGCAACAGCAACATGATTAATACTTCGGTAATTGCCAGTATATATATATATATATATATATATATATATATATATATATATATATATATATATACGAGGGGCGTGCAATAAGTAATGTCCCTGACCCACTTCCAATTGTCTGATCTAGCTGAAATTTTGCATGTGCAATGATTTATATCTCTAAGGGTTATGTGGCAAACTAAAGTTCTGAACTAATTGTGGCTTCTGTTTTACATGTGTTTGAACTGAGTCAGGTGTGAAATGGAGCCTGTTCAATGTCGAGCAGTGATACGGTGTTTGTATTTGAAAGGACGCGCACTACAGGAGACTTTTGATGAAATGAAAGAAACTTATGGTGATAATGCCCCATCATATGACCTTGTAAAACGCTGGCATCGTTAATTCACACATGGCTGGAAGTCTGTGGAAACAGCTTCCATATCTGGTCGCCCCTCTTCTGCCATTGAGGAGGCATCTGTCCGTCAAGTTGAGGCCGTCATTTTGGAAGATCGGCGCATTACTTTTCGCCAAATAACTCAAGATGTCAAGATTAGTACAGGGTCTGTGGGAACTATTATTCCTGACCATTTGCATATGCATACGGTTTCTGCCAGATGGATTCCCAGGTTGATCACACCATTCTAGAAGCGAGAACGCGTCGAGTGCTCGAGGAGGAATTTGGAGATGTGCCAAGAAGATGAGTCAAACTTTTTCAAAAGACTGATTACACAGGATGAAACCTGGGTCCATCACTATGATCCAGAGACCAAAGCCCAGTCAATGCAGTGGAAGCACTTGGACTCACAACCTCCAAAGATGGCAAGGGTGCAGCCCTCCACTGGCAAGGTCATGCTCACAGTCTTCTGGGACCAGGACGGAGTGGTAATGATAGATTTCCTGGCAAAGGGTATCACAATTACAGGAGCCTTTTATGTTTCACTTTTGCGGAAATTAAGGGAAGCTATCAAAATCAAGAGGCGGGGCAATATCAGCAAAGGTACCCCCCTCCTGCAGGACAACGCCCCGGTCCACAACTAGCATGTCGCCAGATCAGAAGCACGGGAGTGTGGTTATGAAATCGTCCCCCACCCTCCCTATTCTCCTGACCGTGAACCCTCTGACTTTCATCTCTTTCCAGCCATGAAGTTGTGTTTTAAAAGAAAGCCTTTCCCAGATGATGCAGCCTTGATTCCTGAAGTCACGTCATGGTTGGAGGAACAATCTGGGGTGTTCTACATAAACGATCTCCAGAGTTGCATCAAACGATGGAAGAAATGCATAACTCTGAGTAGTTCCTATATAAAGAAAGACTAATAACTGTGCCAAGGTTCGTTGCTCTACTGCTATGGGAAGTGGGTCAGGGTCATTACTTATTGCACGCCCCTTGTATATACTGGCAAAAATAAAAAAACGACAAGAAGGAATAACTTCATATTTGTATTGATTCGGAAATTGCAATGGTTCTTACATAAACCAGACAATTTTAAATTTTATATTATTTAAAAAATCTTCGTAGTTACATCTCATCATTCCGTTTAAACTACATCGGGCAGTGATTGCACCGCCCTCGTGTTTTTAACATGTCCAATATATATATATATATATATATATATATATATATATATATATATATATATATATATATATAAAAGTGAACTTGTCTCTGTGTCTTTCGGTGTGTCTGTCTGTCTATGTACATTTCCCTACGCAATTACTCTGTCAATTTTCAGTCTACAGACTCGAAATTTGATATACTGGATATTGAGAATTGGGAAAATCGATGTGATCGGTTTTCGGCCAGAAATTTCGCTGTTAAGGGGGCAAAATTCAACGATTTGACCTTTGAGATCTCTACCAAACTCCTCCGCCAATTTTGGGTCTGAACACTTGAAATTTTAGATATAGGTTCCTTGGACATGAATCTAACTTAACTTAATTTGAGCCCAAAACAATAAATTTTAAGCGGTCATAATAGGGGTCAAATTTTAAAAAATTGACCTTTTTTTCTACTCAGCATACACCCTCTAGCACACGGTAAACGCCGGGCTTAAATGCTAGTACTCTTATAAAGTCGTTTTTCTTTTGTGTGTATTGATATTCATATTAAACCTATCTTCTCTATTTATTTAAAAAGAAAATGCAATTTTCTTATATATGGTTTGTAGGAATTCCATTCACTAGCAAAAGATCTAGCTAATTTGCAGATTCTTTAAAACATTCATTTTAATTAATTCCCTATTAGTCTTTTCGGTTTTCTTATGGGCTGATTATCTTTAGTTAACTATTACATGTAATTATATTCATGCAGATATTCTAAGTGATTTATACTTGCATAATATTTGCGTAAAAAGTTTATAGTAAACACAAGTTTTTTTCCATATATATTTATGTATATAATTTTGTTGAACAAATTTTGCCTACCAAACTCCTCCTAGAGTTTTTGGTCTACAAGCATTAAACTTCATATATAAGGTATTTGAATCAATGCAAAACATTATATTTGCGCTTTAGCCGGAGAAATCGGTGCAAAAATGTGAAAATTAAAAAAAATGAAATTTCCCAGGTGAAAGTCGAGCGCCGGCATAACGAATGCATAACGTGGCAGCTACTAGTTCATGTTATACTTTTTAGCCCATTCATTGACGGCAGAGGCAAAATAAATTGTGAGCGGGACGTTTTTGCTTCGATTCTCAGTGTGGCGCATGAGTCATTTTTTATACTTTTTAAATCATTACTACATATTGCATCCAATCTATCTATCTATATATCTTTCTATATATATATATATATCTATAAAAGTGAAAGTATCTGTGTGTGTGTCTGTATACATTTCCATACGCCATAACTCTGTCAATTTTGGGTCTACACACTTGTAACTTTAGATATAGGTTCCTTGGACATAAATCTAGCTAAATAACTTGATTTGAGCCCAAAACAATGAATTTTAAGGGGTTATAATAGGGGTCAAAGTTTTACAAAATCGACCGCTTTTTTTTTCTTTATTTTTTTTTTGCTCAACATACATCTTCAAATACCCGGGAAACGCGGAGCCCACATGCTAGTATATCTATAAAAGTGAACGTGTCTGTGTGTATGTCTGTGTGTCTGTTTACATTTCTCTACGCAATAACTATGTCAATTTTTCTCGAAATTTAATATACAGGGTACTGAGATTTGAGAAAATCTATGTGATCAGTTTTCGGCCAGAAATTTAGCTGTTAAGGGGTCAAAGTTCAACGATTTTTCCTTTTAGAACTCTACCAAACTCCTCCGCCAATTTTTGATCTAAACACTTGAAATTTTAGATATAGTTTCCTTGGGCATAGATTTAACTTAATAGCTGAAGTAGAGCCCAAAATAATCAATTGTGAGGAGTCATAATAGGGGTCAAAGTTTAAAAAATTGACCGTATTTTTTTTTGTGCCCAGTATACACCTCCAAACACCCGGGCAACGCCGAGCACCCATGCTAGTATATCTGTAAAAGTTAAAATTTATTTCTGTCTTTTCTCTATGGTAGAACAAACAAGATAAATGCAACTGTAGACACCGCACACTTTGCCCAGTTCAAAATAAATGTCTAACAAAAAGCGTAAAGAAAACCTGAATAACAAGAAATATTACGTAGGCATGACTTCCTTAGATTTCAAAACCCGATACTATGACCACAAAAGTACATTCAAAAATTTTTAAAAAACACCGTATAAAAACAACACTAGCGAATAAATACTGGGAACTCAAAGAAAGTGGACATTCGCCGGTAGTCGAATGGAAACTAATAAGACAAGCTACCACGTGTAGGCATCTAGACGACCCATGTAGATTATGCCTTCATGAAAAATTTGCTATCCTGTACTTTAAAGAACCCCAAAATCTATTAAACTGTAGAAGAGAAATAGCAAATAACTGTGTTCACAAAATAAAATTTACTCTAGGATAGCGATACAAAATAGTTTTAAAACTAACAAAAACAATAGAAAATAAACAAATAAATAAATTAAATAAACATGAACATACATAAACGATCACACATATATGTATGTATATATATGTATATATATGTGTACATATATGTATGTACACATATATATATATATATATTTATATATAAACTAACAAAAAAAAACACTAACCTTGTTTTAAAACAGATCCTTTGTCCGATAAAATGCGTGCCCATTGGCTGATAGGAAGGGGCGCGGTGGATACTAGAAAGCTGATTGGCTAACTAAATCCTCAATAGAAGAGGACCATATCAAAACGATAAATAACCACAGAATTCGCGCATAAGCCTGAGGAATCCTAGAGTGGATGAAACGCCGAATATTGAGTGTAGCCTAATCGCCATATATATTTTATAAATTACTAACTAGCTCTACATACGTATTGAGAACTTTTGAAGTAAATACTTAAAGTTTACGCATAAATCTATACTTTCGTATATTAATTTTATGTGAGTAAATTAAGTAGTTATATATATATATATATATATATATATATATATATATATATATATATATATATATATATATAGGTACTTAAGCTTTTATGCATTTTTATTCTCATAGTATTACTACAGCGTGACCCAAAAAAACAGCGTCCAACTCTAATTAGGCCCCGTTTTTAGTGTTTTGTCCGTATGATATTAAACTTTGGTCATAACTAGTTTATTATATTCAAAACATCACATCAAAAATCTAGGGTCTTTGGCCTCCATTTAGCTTTTGTTTTGTTTTTTTTAGATCACCCTGTATGCTAGTTAACATGTCGCAGAATGGATCTTGTAATCGTAAACTTACTTATAATAGTTTTTCTTTTTCTGTTGTATTATTAAATTCATCTATTTTTTTTTTTTCATATATTGGTAAAAATAGTAATCGTATTATTTTACATTTTTCTTACTGGGGAAGTGATATTATTCACTGGAAAGCCATGTATTAAAGAACTGTCCTGTTTTTAAATCTCCGAAGCAGCTACATGTTAACCAGCTGATGATCCCCGTTTTCTCATTACAAAATTTTAGTTAAGGTTTTCTCTTTTCATCCTTATGTAGTAAAATTCTGTTTTAAAATTGAAGACTTTTGCGAAATCGGCTTATGCAAATGTTAAGTAACAATTTTAATAAAGTTTTTTTTTATCCTTATATAAATAAATTCTCTTTTGTCATTATAAACATTTTTGAAGTCGGATTATGTAGGTGCTAAGTCTGCGATAGGTTAAAGTTAATTTTTTTTTTTCTTCCGTGAATTTAAACTGCATTTTTTATTTTTATTTTTGCATTTTTTTTTATTCAAAGCTTCTAAACATGAGGTCTGCATGAATTTAAATCCTATATTTAAGCGTGACTGGGCAATTCTGGACAATCTGCTAGTCAGTTTATAAGTTTGCTTACATAAAAAAGATAACGCCACAAAATAAACTTCATTATTTCAAAGCTTGCCAAGTTTAATTTATTTTCATAATGGCATAATTTATTAAAGAAAATATTTTTTTTTATATATAAAAACATGCTTATTAACTCATGTTAAGACTACAAATGTACATATTTCACTAGCAGGACTAGCGTCAATGCATTGCCCGGTTTGGAATATAAAATAACGTCTAAAAAGTGGTTTGAAAGTGAATAAGGTGAAAGTGTATGGGTTTATTTATTCATTTATTTTTGTGCGGGTAAGATTATTTTCTTTTGTCATCTAGAAAATATGAACGGAAGTAAACAGACTTTTCCATATAAATGTAAGTATTAGTTTCACGTTATGAAATTATTACGTTAACGTTATGTTATATTAATTATCGTTTTTTTTATTGTTTGAGTGTATAAATATAAAAAGAAACCATTCTGTTCGTAATTTGTGGAGTGTTTGGTTAACGGTGATTAGATGCACTTTTACCCAGCAAAAGACGGTTATTCTGGGATCATGTTATTATTTTTTGTCAAGTCACTAATGTAATAATCAAGCAACCCCCATGACAAATTTGCCAGTTCATTGCAAACAGCGTCATTTATATTTACAACAGGAAAAAAATAAAGAAATAGCTGATAATGAACAAAACAGGCTTTGAACGTGTAGATTGATTGGTGGGAAAGAAAAAAAACGTCCAAGTTTTATTTTGTTCATTTCGAATGTGTTCACTTGTTATGTTGTTATTTTTAAGCGAATTATGTATTTTTAACGTCGGTGAGAATCGCTTGTGTCATGTGTTTTTGTTTTTGTTTTTGTTGTAGTGAATGTTTAAGAAGAGTTTTCGTTATTGTCCGTATTATGATGTTTATGCTGGAATGTTGTCGACATGCGAAGTATTATGGGGTATGACTGTTTAGACAGAACTATAATAATGTTGCATCTATATGTTTTAATAAAACTGTTTAGACAGAACTATAATAATGTTGCATCTATATGTTTTAATAAAACTGTTTAGACAGAACTATAATAATGTTGCATCTATATGTTTTAATAAAACTGTTTAAACAGAACTATAATAATGTTGCATCTATATGTTTTAATAAAACTGTTTAGACAGAACTATAATAATGTTGCATCTATATGTTTTAATAAAACTGTTTAAACAGAACTATAATAATGTTGCATCTATATGTTTTAATAAAACTGTTTAGACAGAACTATAATAATGTTGCATCTATATGTTTTAATAAAACTGTTTAGACAGAACTATAATAATGTTGCATCTATATGTTTTAATAAAACTGTTTAGACAGAACTATAATAATGTTGCATCTATATGTTTTAATAAAACTGTTTAGACAGAACTATAATAATGTTGCATCTATATGTTTTAATAAAACTGTTTAGACAGAACTATAATAATGTTGCATCTATATGTTTTAATAAAACTGTTTAGACAGAACTATAATAATGTTGCATCTATATGTTTTAATAAAACTGTTTAGACAGAACTATAATAATGTTGCATCTATATGTTTTAATAAAACTGTTTAAACAGAACTATAATAATGTTGCATCTATATGTTTTAATATAACAGTTTAGACAGAACTATAATAATGTTGCATCTATATGTTTTAATAAAACTGTTTAGACAGAACTATAATAATGTTGCATCTATATGTTTTAATAAAACTGTTTAGACAGAACTATAATAATGTTGCATCTATATGTTTTAATAAAACTGTTTAGACAGAACTATAATAATGTTGCATCTATATGTTTTAATATAACAG
Organism: Euprymna scolopes; assembly: GCF_053919585.1. Classification (NCBI taxonomy): domain Eukaryota; kingdom Metazoa; phylum Mollusca; class Cephalopoda; order Sepiida; family Sepiolidae; genus Euprymna; species Euprymna scolopes. Next base: position 2,996,895 of record NC_136484.1, read on the forward strand.
TTTAGACAGAACTATAATAATGTTGCATCTATATGTTTTAATAAAACTGTTTAGACAGAACTATAATAATGTTGCATCTATATGTTTTAATATAACAGTTTAGACAGAACTATAATAATGTTGCATCTATATGTTTTAATATAACTGTTTAGACAGAACTATAATAATGTTGCATCTATATGTTTTAATAAAACTGTTTAGACAGAACTATAATAATGTTGCATCTATATGTTTTAATAAAACTGTTTAGACAGAACTATAATAATGTTGCATCTATATGTTTTAATAAAACTGTTTAGACAGAACTATAATAATGTTGCATCTATATGTTTTAATAAAACTGTTTAGACAGAACTATAATAATGTTGCATCTATATGTTTTAATAAAACTGTTTAAACAGAACTATAATAATGTTGCATCTATATGTTTTAATAAAACTGTTTAGACAGAACTATAATAATGTTGCATCTATATGTTTTAATAAAACTGTTTAAACAGAACTATAATAATGTTGCATCTATATGTTTTAATAAAACTGTTTAGACAGAACTATAATAATGTTGCATCTATATGTTTTAATAAAACTGTTTAGACAGAACTATAATAATGTTGCATCTATATGTTTTAATAAAACTGTTTAGACAGAACTATAATAATGTTGCATCTATATGTTTTAATAAAACTGTTTAGACAGAACTATAATAATGTTGCATCTATATGTTTTAATAAAACTGTTTAAACAGAACTATAATAATGTTGCATCTATATGTTTTAATATAACTGTTTAGACAGAACTATAATAATGTTGCATCTATATGTTTTAATATAACTGTTTAGACAGAACTATAATAATGTTGCATCTATATGTTTTAATAAAACTGTTTAGACAGAACTATAATAATGTTGCATCTATATGTTTTAATAAAACTGTTTAGACAGAACTATAATAATGTTGCATCTATATGTTTTAATAAAACTGTTTAGACAGAACTATAATAATGTTGCATCTATATGTTTTAATAAAACTGTTTAGACAGAACTATAATAATGTTGCATCTATATGTTTTAATAAAACTGTTTAGACAGAACTATAATAATGTTGCATCTATATGTTTTAATAAAACTGTTTAAACAGAACTATAATAATGTTGCATCTATATGTTTTAATATAACTGTTTAGACAGAACTATAATAATGTTGCATCTATATGTTTTAATATAACTGTTTAGACAGAACTATAATAATGTTGCATCTATATGTTTTAATAAAACTGTTTAGACAGAACTATAATAATGTTGCATCTATATGTTTTAATAAAACTGTTTAGACAGAACTATAATAATGTTGCATCTATATGTTTTAATAAAACTGTTTAGACAGAACTATAATAATGTTGCATCTATATGTTTTAATAAAACTGTTTAGACAGAACTATAATAATGTTGCATCTATATGTTTTAATAAAACTGTTTAAACAGAACTATAATAATGTTGCATCTATATGTTTTAATATAACTGTTTAGACAGAACTATAATAATGTTGCATCTATATGTTTTAATATAACTGTTTAGACAGAACTATAATAATGTTGCATCTATATGTTTTAATAAAACTGTTTAGACAGAACTATAATAATGTTGCATCTATATGTTTTAATAAAACTGTTTAGACAGAACTATAATAATGTTGCATCTATATGTTTTAATAAAACTGTTTAGACAGAACTATAATAATGTTGCATCTATATGTTTTAATAAAACTGTTTAGACAGAACTATAATAATGTTGCATCTATATGTTTTAATAAAACTGTTTAGACAGAACTATAATAATGTTGCATCTATATGTTTTAATAAAACTGTTTAGACAGAACTATAATAATGTTGCATCTATATGTTTTAATATAACTGTTTAGACAGAACTATAATAATGTTGCATCTATATGTTTTAATAAAACTGTTTAGACAGAACTATAATAATGTTGCATCTATATGTTTTAATAAAACTGTTTAGACAGAACTATAATAATGTTGCATCTATATGTTTTAATAAAACTGTTTAGACAGAACTATAATAATGTTGCATCTATATGTTTTAATATAACAGTTTAGACAGAACTATAATAATGTTGCATCTATATGTTTTAATAAAACTGTTTAGACAGAACTATAATAATGTTGCATCTATATGTTTTAATAAAACTGTTTAGACAGAACTATAATAATGTTGCATCTATATGTTTTAATATAACAGTTTAGACAGAACTATAATAATGTTGCATCTATATGTTTTAATAAAACTTTTTAGAGAGAACTATAATAACGTTGCATCTATATGTTTTAATAAAACTTTTTAGAGAGAACTATAATAATGTTGCATCTATATGTTTTAATAAAACTGTTTAGACAGAACTATAATAATGTTGCATCTATATGTTTTAATAAAACTGTTTAGACAGAACTATAATAATGTTGCATCTATGTTTTAATAAAACTGTTTAGACAGAACTATAATAATGTTGCATCTATATGTTTTAATAAAACTGTTTAGACAGAACTATAATAATGTTGCATCTATATGTTTTAATAAAACTGTTTAGACAGAACTATAATAATGTTGCATCTATATGTTTTAATATAAAGCGTTTTAATAAATCGAAGGGAAAGTATTTAGAGAAGGAAAGGAAAATTAGAAACCGATTTATTTTCTAACTAGAAAGATTTGAGACTAATTTACTTTTGTATGGAATAAATTGTTATAATTATCTAAACGCGTGTGTATAGTTTTTGTAGGTGATGTCAATTAGATTAGATTTACTTGCGTATAAAAAGTATTTTTTTTAAACCTGCAAGTAGAATATCGAATTTTTACATTGTTGATCTTTTTTTTAGATTAGGATTGGACTCATTGGACAACTATTCTTATCTAGAGTGTGATTTTCACAATATTTTGGTCAAGTGTATCTTGTTGAACCCGGGAACGTTTTTGTCGAACTCTGGAATTTCGACAGAATTTTTAACGGAACCATTTATTTACTTTACGGGGGTAGCATCCCCACGTTTCATTAGGCATGACTCGATAGAGGTTGAAGTAATTCGCAATAGTGTTTTTTAGGAGAATATCACTTTTACAATTGATTTTTCTAAGTTCTCTAATCACTGTCCACGTAACGGGTTGTAAAAATGACACTCAATATGAAAACAGTAGTTCAAAGGATCCAAAAAGGCAAGAATAACGTAATTTTGTTGATGCTATTCGAGTAAATATAGCGAATAGTTTTGTGTAGAGTTCGTGTGACGGTATATAAAGGTACTTTAAACGTTATATGTCAGTATTCTTAGTAATTATGTTTATTTACATATAAATATCAACTGGCTCTATTTAATAACCTGTGTATAATTAGTTTTCATATGCTTTTACTATATTGAGCATCAGAATACGCAATGCATCGTTTTTCTTTTGTTTGTTTTTTTCTTTTTGCAAAAGTGTTTTTGGCAGCCAATCAAATTGCCAGAAAAAATGATTGAAGCTGAAGAAAGTGCTTATTAACCAGGAAAAGTCATTTTGTGTAGAAGACAATAACATGGAACGAGTAAATGTCGATCCGATGAAACAGAGTTTCCCGTGATTGATGGGAGAGTAGTAGTACATTTTTGACTGGGTAAATATACTCCTACATTCTTTACGTATGATTGTTTTGGGAGAGCCAGTTTGGTTGGAAGTAATGTAAGAAATTAAAAAATGAAATGAAACTGACTAATAATTTTCGAAAACTTGCATCAATTGCTGACTGGGAGCATGGCTTTATATTGAATGTTTTTGCTTCGTTTGTTTCCATTTAGAGGAGAAACTTAATCATAATTGTGTATATACTTTAGCAGGGTGACCCGACCTTGACCGGGATTGAATAATGATCAACGAATTTTTTACACTATCATTTTTTTCTTGCCATGGTAATCGGTGAAATCGCCTATTTTTCAATCAAGTAAGTTGATTATTTGCTCTAGTTGGGGATCCATCGTGGTGCACCAGGATAAGCTCACATACGTTTTTCAGTGACTTAGTCCACTATATATTGTTGTCTACATTTCACTGTAGAGAGCCGACTGTTAATTTTATAACATTATTTCATATCATGTTTTGAATTAAAGTTTAAAATGCAAAAGTCAATTATCACAGATCAATCGTGCTCTAAACGGAATCATTCATTTCGAATGTGCCCCTGTTATATCAAAGCAGCTACTATTGATGTTATATGCCTGGATTTACTGAATGTATCGTGATACGAATGGAATTTAAGTTTAAAATAAAAACGTCAATTGTCACGGTCAACTTGTGGTTTAAACAGATACATTCATTTCAAACGCGCCCCAGTCATACCAAAGAACCTACTGTGTGATTTTATATATCGAGCCTTCTCATATTACCTTGTGATGTTAGGCTGTGTAAGGTATTAACTTTGGGCAAAGTCGCCTTCAGATTATTTCGATCATCAATACTTATCAAAGACATTCCGATACAAAATCTATTTAAGAACACTGTCAGTATTCTCGTGTGAAATTTCAATAAAAATCGGTCCAACCGTTTTCGTGTCCATGAAGAAAGAACTTACACTGACATACACACAGAGACAAAGTCCCTTTTTATAATAATAGAGATATATGTATGTATGTATCGGAGGTCTCTGAATTTCTTCGAGGGGCTTTTACATCGTCTTTGCTCCCCGTACATAAATAAATAAAACATAGCCCACAAACTGTAATACTACTTAATGTTCTGTTAATTAGTTATAAAGTGAAACTTTTTTATAAATATACATAGACAGATAGATAGATAGAGATGAAGAGAGAGATAGACAGAGAAAGAGAGATAGAATCAATGTTAAAACTTAAGTCCTTCCCGTTGTAACAAAGTCGCGATTACACTCGCAGCGGAAAAACCATTAAATGAAAGAACGGCTGCGAGAAAAGCTATAAAATCGCAAGCGTTTCAACTCGGCTTCTATGTAAATATTTTCTCTTCGAAAATGGTTTTTATTCGGTTTCGTTTTGCAACTTTCTGTTCACGATTTGCAATTCGTCTGTCAATCCGATCTTGCCTTGGCCGTCACAAAAGTTTACGTTGGTCATAGTTTTGGGATCTACACCAATACGAAAAACATAATATGCACATGTTGAGAGGTAATATAAAACTAATTGTGCGCGTGATTCCTACAAACTATCGAGGAATAAATACCATTTTGAAAGAAAAGAGAAAATAGTAAATAACAGAGAAACCAAACCTTTTGACGTTGAGGAATGCCGTAAACAGACACTCGAACTCATAATAAAAACACACATACGCAGACTAATATATATATATATATATATATATATATATATATATATATATATATATATATATAACAAATAAATGACAAAATTTTATATTCTAAACTGTTTCGTGGCGCAAACTTATTATTTTTTTTTTTACATTGGGGTCACCACTTATCAAGGCCCGAAGGCCACTCAGGGATAAGGGTTATTGCGTGTACAGTAATCAATGAGATAGTATTGTAGTAATCATTAGTATTGGGGGTTTTGATAGTGTGTCTTACTTAAGTGGGCGGTTTGTCAGGAGTTTGTTTATGTTGGACTTGAAGACGTCCAAGTTGTAGTAAGATGGGAAACAGGCAAGTGGCAGAGTTTCACTAGCGTGAAGTTCTCAGAAAGAAGCTTTGCTCATGGAATCTACGTTTGGATTTAGGCACAGATAACGAGTGGGGAAAATTATTGACAGTAGTTTTAGCCAGACGGGTGTTTCTCGTGAAAGATTGGCGAGGGGGGACGAGGGATTGGAGCTCAGACTAGCACCTGCCATGGAAATAACGATAAAACAAAGACATGCTCGCAACGTCTCTTCTGTGGGATAGAGGTTGCAGAGTAGAGAAAAGGGCATCGCCCACTAAACCACGAAGTCTATTTTGTACTCTGTCAAGGCAGGATAGGCTGTTTTTAGCAGCTCCTGCCCAGATGTGGTAGCAGTACTCTATCCTTGGACGTACTTGGCTTTTATATAGATAGAGAATTGCATCAGTAGTGAGATATCTTCTGGAGCGGTAGAAGGATTCCACCATTTTCCCAGCGTCCCTGGCAACAAAATTGATGTACGTGTTCCATTTCAGAGCAGGAGTAAAGGTCAAACCCGGAAGCTTGTCAAAACATGAAGCCTCTCCAAGACGAAAGCCATCCATTTCAATTGATGCCAGATGAGGATCAGAGCGTTGATGATGTAAAGATAGAAGCTTGGTTTGGATGCATTAAAAGTGGCCAGCCACCTCTTCCCCCATTATACCACGCGCTCAAGATCAGAGGAGAGAGAATTTTGTCATTTACGCCCTGTGATGTGTTGCCATACATGGTCGTGTCATCAGCATAGATGTCAACGAATGATTTATGTATGTGTTTTGGGAGATCATTGATGTAGATCAGGAAGAGAGTTGGGCCCAGGATGGACCCCTGGGGGACTCCAGCATTAATACTGTGTGCCTCTGATTTCTGCCCATCAACCACTACTCTTATGAACCTATCAGAGAGAAATGATTTAATGATCGAGGAAACATTTCCAGTAATACCGTAGCTGGAAATCTTGTGAAATAGACCCTTATGCCATACCTTATCGAAGGCCTTCGATATGTCAAGAGCAATTGCCCTGGAAAGGAAACCTTTATTAAGAGATTCACTAATCCTATGTGATATAACCGTTAGCATATCTGCGGTAGATCTTACAGAGCGGAAACCATATTGCATGTCACTAAGAAGGTTGTTTCTGCTGAGGTGGTTGACTACTTCTTTCTTTTATATGGATTCCAATCACTTACTCATGACACACAGGAGACTTATTGGTCTGTACTGAGACGGAGATGACTTTTCACCTTAATTCTTAAATACAGGGCATACTGATGAGGTTTTCCAGAGTGTTGGAAAGCACTTCTCCTTAAGGCAACGCTTAAACAGTTTCGTAAGTATGGGGGTAAGTTCTGGTTGGAGATTTTTCAGCACTATAACTTGAATGCCATCAGGGCCAGTTGCTTTACTGGAATCAAGGTGCTTGATTAGCTTGGCGACCTCACGCACAGATATTTGTATGTTGCATAGCGTGTTGTCTGTTATAGGAGGAAATACAGGGAGTTATTATTAGTTAGGAGGAAATACAGGGAGTTATTATTTAATTATTATATCAATTACTGAATCTATTGATTGATATAATAATTATATGAATGATTTTGCACTACGAAACAGTTGCTGCTAAGAATTGTGAATGTCAACATACTTAAAGGAATAAATTGTAAGATGGTCAACATCATGAAATTATGAATATAGAATTCTGTCATTTATTTGCTGTATGCTCTGTAATAACATTAAGCTTTTTAAATTAAGGATTTGTATACAGAAAAAGTGAAATATAATTGAGAAAACATATTTCAAGAATATATATATATATATGTATATATATATATATAAAATATATTTTAGTCATCGACATACAGACCTGTTTCGTTGTTTCACAACTCATCAGTGCCGCTAGACTAACACCTCTCCCAAGCCGAGGATCGAACCTAGAACCGTCGTGATGACAGTCGGCAGTCCTACCCCCTGACTACGGAATCGGTGGCCGAAATTAAACTGTCCGAACGTCTATTTTAAATAAACATCCGTTCGCCACTCGTAGAGGGCTCAAACGTTTGTTTGTAAACAAACCGCGAGCTTCGCATTATTTCAGCTAAATTAAGTAGCGAGTAAGATAATTTACGAGAGTGCTCTACCGAAGAGGGGAGCTTTATAAAATATATTTTAGTCATCGACATACAGACCTGTTTCGTTGTTTCACAACTCATCAGTGCCGCTAGACTAACACCTCTCCCAAGCCGAGGATCGAACCTAGAACCGTCGTGATGACAGTCGGCAGTCCTACCCCCTGACTACGGAATCGGTGGCCGAAATTAAACTGTCCGAACGTCTATTTTAAATAAACATCCGTTCGCCACTCGTAGAGGGCTCAAACGTTTGTTTGTAAACAAACCACGAGCTTCGCATTATTTCAGCTAAATTAAGTAGCGAGTAAGATAATTTACGAGAGTGCTCTACCGAAGAGGGGAGCTTTATAAAATATATTTTAGTCATCGACATACAGACCTGTTTCGTTGTTTCACAACTCATCAGTGCCGCTAGACTAACACCTCTCCCAAGCCGAGGATCGAACCTAGAACCGTCGTGATGACAGTCGGCAGTCCTACCCCCTGACTACGGAATCGGTGGCCGAAATTAAACTGTCCGAACGTCTATTTTAAATAAACATCCGTTCGCCACTCGTAGAGGGCTCAAACGTTTGTTTGTAAACAAACCGCGAGCTTCGCATTATTTCAGCTAAATTAAGTAGCGAGTAAGATAATTTACGAGAGTGCTCTACCGAAGAGGGGAGCTTTATAAAATATATTTTAGTCATCGACATACAGACCTGTTTCGTTGTTTCACAACTCATCAGTGCCGCTAGACTAACACCTCTCCCAAGCCGAGGATCGAACCTAGAACCGTCGTGATGACAGTCGGCAGTCCTACCCCCTGACTACGGAATCGGTGGCCGAAATTAAACTGTCCGAACGTCTATTTTAAATAAACATCCGTTCGCCACTCGTAGAGGGCTCAAACGTTTGTTTGTAAACAAACCGCGAGCTTCGCATTATTTCAGCTAAATTAAGTAGCGAGTAAGATAATTTACGAGAGTGCTCTACCGAAGAGGGGAGCTTTATAAAATATATTTTAGTCATCGACATACAGACCTGTTTCGTTGTTTCACAACTCATCAGTGCCGCTAGACTAACACCTCTCCCAAGCCGAGGATCGAACCTAGAACAGTCGTGATGATAGTCGGCAGTCCTACCCCCTGACTACGGAATCGGTGGCCGAAATTAAACTGTCCGAACGTCTATTTTAAATAAACATCCGTTCGCCACTCGTAGAGGGCTCAAACGTTTGTTTGTAAACAAACCGCGAGCTTCGCATTATTTCAGCTAAATTAAGTAGCGAGTAAGATAATTTACGAGAGTGCTCTACCGAAGAGGGGAGCTTTATAAAATATATTTTAGTCATCGACATACAGACCTGTTTCGTTGTTTCACAACTCATCAGTGCCGCTAGACTAACACCTCTCCCAAGCCGAGGATCGAACCTAGAACCGTCGTGATGACAGTCGGCAGTCCTACCCCCTGACTACGGAATCGGTGGCCGAAATTAAACTGTCCGAACGTCTATTTTAAATAAACATCCGTTCGCCACTCGTAGAGGGCTCAAACGTTTGTTTGTAAACAAACCGCGAGCTTCGCATTATTTCAGCTAAATTAAGTAGCGAGTAAGATAATTTACGAGAGTGCTCTACCGAAGAGGGGAGCTTTATAAAATATATTTTAGTCATCGACATACAGACCTGTTTCGTTGTTTCACAACTCATCAGTGCCGCTAGACTAACACCTCTCCCAAGCCGAGGATCGAACCTAGAACCGTCGTGATGACAGTCGGCAGTCCTACCCCCTGACTACGGAATCGGTGGCCGAAATTAAACTGTCCGAACGTCTATTTTAAATAAACATCCGTTCGCCACTCGTAGAGGGCTCAAACGTTTGTTTGTAAACAAACCGCGAGCTTCGCATTATTTCAGCTAAATTAAGTAGCGAGTAAGATAATTTACGAGAGTGCTCTACCGAAGAGGGGAGCTTTATAAAATATATTTTAGTCATCGACATACAGACCTGTTTCGTTGTTTCACAACTCATCAGTGCCGCTAGACTAACACCTCTCCCAAGCCGAGGATCGAACCTAGAACCGTCGTGATGACAGTCGGCAGTCCTACCCCCTGACTACGGAATCGGTGGCCGAAATTAAACTGTCCGAACGTCTATTTTAAATAAACATCCGTTCGCCACTCGTAGAGGGCTCAAACGTTTGTTTGTAAACAAACCGCGAGCTTCGCATTATTTCAGCTAAATTAAGTAGCGAGTAAGATAATTTACGAGAGTGCTCTACCGAAGAGGGGAGCTTTATAAAATATATTTTAGTCATCGACATACAGACCTGTTTCGTTGTTTCACAACTCATCAGTGCCTCTAGACTAACACCTCTCCCAAGCCGAGGATCGAACCTAGAACCGTCGTGATGACAGTCGGCAGTCCTACCCCCTGACTACGGAATCGGTGGCCGAAATTAAACTGTCCGAACGTCTATTTTAAATAAACATCCGCTCGCCACTCGTAGAGGGCTCAAACGTTTGTTTGTAAACAAACCGCGAGCTTCGCATTATTTCAGCTAAATTAAGTAGCGAGTAAGATAATTTACGAGAGTGCTCTACCGAAGAGGGGAGCTTTATAAAATATATTTTAGTCATCGACATACAGACCTGTTTCGTTGTTTCACAACTCATCAGTGCCGCTAGACTAACACCTCTCCCAAGCCGAGGATCGAACCTAGAACCGTCGTGATGATAGTCGGCAGTCCTACCCCCTGACTACGGAATCGGTGGCCGAAATTAAACTGTCCGAACGTCTATTTTAAATAAACATCCGTTCGCCACTCGTAGAGGGCTCAAACGTTTGTTTGTAAACAAACCGCGAGCTTCGCATTATTTCAGCTAAATTAAGTAGCGAGTAAGATAATTTACGAGAGTGCTCTACCGAAGAGGGGAGCTTTATAAAATATATTTTAGTCATCGACATACAGACCTGTTTCGTTGTTTCACAACTCATCAGTGCCGCTAGACTAACACCTCTCCCAAGCCGAGGATCGAACCTAGAACCGTCGTGATGACAGTCGGCAGTCCTACCCCCTGACTACGGAATCGGTGGCCGAAATTAAACTGTCCGAACGTCTATTTTAAATAAACATCCGTTCGCCACTCGTAGAGGGCTCAAACGTTTGTTTGTAAACAAACCGCGAGCTTCGCATTATTTCAGCTAAATTAAGTAGCGAGTAAGATAATTTACGAGAGTGCTCTACCGAAGAGGGGAGCTTTATAAAATATATTTTAGTCATCGACATACAGACCTGTTTCGTTGTTTCACAACTCATCAGTGCCGCTAGACTAACACCTCTCCCAAGCCGAGGATCGAACCTAGAACCGTCGTGATGACAGTCGGCAGTCCTACCCCCTGACTACGGAATCGGTGGCCGAAATTAAACTGTCCGAACGTCTATTTTAAATAAACATCCGTTCGCCACTCGTAGAGGGCTCAAACGTTTGTTTGTAAACAAACCGCGAGCTTCGCATTATTTCAGCTAAATTAAGTAGCGAGTAAGATAATTTACGAGAGTGCTCTACCGAAGAGGGGAGCTTTATAAAATATATTTTAGTCATCGACATACAGACCTGTTTCGTTGTTTCACAACTCATCAGTGCCGCTAGACTAACACCTCTCCCAAGCCGAGGATCGAACCTGGAACCGTCGTGATGATAGTCGGCAGTCCTACCCCCTGACTACGGAATCGGTGGCCGAAATTAAACTGTCCGAACGTCTATTTTAAATAAACATCCGTTCGCCACTCGTAGAGGGCTCAAACGTTTGTTTGTAAACAAACCGCGAGCTTCGCATTATTTCAGCTAAATTAAGTAGCGAGTAAGATAATTTACGAGAGTGCTCTACCGAAGAGGGGAGCTTTATAAAATATATTTTAGTCATCGACATACAGACCTGTTTCGTTGTTTCACAACTCATCAGTGCCGCTAGACTAACACCTCTCCCAAGCCGAGGATCGAACCTAGAACCGTCGTGATGACAGTCGGCAGTCCTACCCCCTGACTACGGAATCGGTGGCCGAAATTAAACTGTCCGAACGTCTATTTTAAATAAACATCCGTTCGCCACTCGTAGAGGGCTCAAACGTTTGTTTGTAAACAAACCACGAGCTTCGCATTATTTCAGCTAAATTAAGTAGCGAGTAAGATAATTTACGAGAGTGCTCTACCGAAGAGGGGAGCTTTATAAAATATATTTTAGTCATCGACATACAGACCTGTTTCGTTGTTTCACAACTCATCAGTGCCGCTAGACTAACACCTCTCCCAAGCCGAGACATATATATATAGTGCACTATTATAATTCACTAAGTTACAAATATTTCGTTTCTTAGTTGTCATATATTACTTTTAAAAGGGTATTCATTACAATATTTTTCGTATTGCGACGAAAAATTCTGCAAAATTATGTTATCGCTGCATATTTAGTCACTTACTCTTTAATGTTTACTTTAAAAGATTTAAAAAACACCATTTTGGATAATATATATATATATATATATATATATATATATATAAATTTCGTTGTTAAATTTAAATTCTGATAATCAAAATATAGACACATATATTCGAGTTAAGAATTTATTGTTTGACAAAAGGAATATATAAAAGAGGTTATATAAATTTCCTTAATCCATGGATGTTCAATAATGGCTCCTATCATCACAGGAAATGAAATGCGGTTAGCAAAATGTTGAATCATATAACCCCTTCTATATATTCCTTTTGTCAAACAATAAATTCTTAACTCAAATATATGTGTCTATATTTTGATTTTCAGAACTTAAATTTAACAACTAAATTTATATATTGCTCTATTCTTAAATATTGAGCTTTTCCTCTTGTGCTAGGATCACCCTGAACGTATTACCTCTAGTAATATCTATCAGGATTTTCATCGGATTTTAATCTGTCTTTTATATATATATATATATATATATATATATATATATATATATATATATATATATATAAGTATATATATATATATAAGACACAGATTAAAATCCGATGAAAATACATCATGTATATTTTTCATAAATGTTACAATTGTTTCGACACTATTCAGACAATTTCACATTTTATGTCATTCATAAATATTCCATAATCGCAACTCATACTGATTAATACATATTTGAACAAATTTCGATCTTGTTATTCACTTGAATATAATAGTTGAATCTACCCCCAACCTCCTCATGTTTTTTGTTTGATCATTTTCCGATATTTATGGATCACCCTAATTTCGTATTCCTATTTTTTTGGATTTAAATTTCAACCAATTGTTTGCTTTTATATTTCCATATTCCTCCATTAATTTTTAACCTAATTAAATCCTTTCCACGAAATTTATTTTATTTATTAATTTTCAAAATTCTGGACGACACCTTCAAACCCCCGATTTAATTTATGTCTCGCCAATATTCTATTTAATCTTTAAAAAAATTGTATTTTTTTATTTTATCCACGGTTTTCTTCTTGCAAGCACCAAATTCACAACTTCTCGCATATTTTTATGAATTGAAAGTGCAGCAGTAATTAGCGACGCAGACATTGGTGTGTCAGGTTTGAATTCTTTGAAATCTATTGCATCAATTTCAAAAGCATGAATGTTTTTCTACCATCCAGTGTTAAGATAAATTAGATAATAAAATATAGAATAGGAAAAAGAAACCCCATACTGAAAAGGAGAGTTTTAAAAAAACGCTATCACTGAAGACGTCAGACATTAAACGACCCAGTTTATTTCGAAGTAAAAATGTACAACTAAACACTATCTATCTATCTATCTATTATATGAAAGTCACTTTGTGCGTGTGAGTTTCTTCCTCATAGGTTCCGAAACGGCTGAGCCTATCTTTTGCGAATTTAACAGAAAGCTAATTTATATGTTTGACAGTGTTCTTAGATATATTTTGTCCAGAAATTCATCCGATAATATCGAAAATCGAAAAATTCCTTTTATAGAATTTTTACAAAGAAATATTCTGCGTTACATCGACCAAGGGAGATGTAATATTCTTAGCAAACAATATTTTCTTAAAAACTAATTTATTATAATCTGGAGATACAGCTTAATGATAGAGCATTCGACTACAAATCGAATGATCTCCTGTTCAAGCCGGAGGTACCTTACCATTTTATTTTAATGTTTTCTTATTAATGAATTCAATTTACGAAAAATGAAGAAGTACTCTTTAAAATCGCCGCAAATCGTTTCTTCATTTGCATGTTTTAAACTAACCATTAACCAGAAGTGACTTTTCCAGAGCATTCATCGCCAAGCCCGAATATCAGCTTACGTGATATTGTTATATATTGAAGGGGACAGCTCCCGGGTTTTAGTTAGAAACAAAGTAATTAGGGTCAAAGATATTAAAAGAGAATGTTGGGATCGAGCTCAGTATCAACAGTTAACATACATACATACTGTAATTTAGATACGATTCCAGGAATGCAGTGAAATTATCAATTATAGTTAGAAAGTTAGGTCAGAGGAATAATGAATAATGAAATTAAGGAATATCCTTTGTGTCGCCAGGACACGTGTTAGAAGCATATGCAACATCCACGTGCATATTTTTAATGAGTTCAATTTACGATAAAAGAGAAGGTACCATTTAAAATCGCCGCAAATCATTTCTTCGTTTGCATATTTTAAAGCTAAACAATTATCAGAAGTGACTTTTCCAGAGCATTCATCGTCAAGCCTAAATATTAACTAGTGTGATATTATAAACAAAACAGACTGATCTTTGATGAACGACATTATCATTATTATTTTTTATTTTATTTTTGTGAATTAATCCACTGGCCAAATTAAACCTCGTAATATATAATAATCAATAGATGATTGATTCTAACATAATATGTACACAATCTGCATGAATTAAATATCATATTTAAGCCTGTTGTACGACCGGGCAACGACGGACTGCTAACCAGTTGGATAATTCAAATAAGGCTAATTTAACTTGAAAGTGATGCTTTTTTGTCTAAAGAAAATTTACTTACGTTTATCGTGCATTTCTTCGTGAAATTTATAGCGTCATATATATTCGTCAGTGATTGCGATGAATAAGCAAATAGCTAAGACCGATAATGCTTTAATTCGTTTTAGCGAGAAATTCTCCAAAGACATTATATAATAACCGATGCAAACTTTAACAAATTTTTGTCGAACAACAGAAATGAGAAAATAAAAGATCTATTAAGAATTTTTTGTTCAGTAGTTTATTCTGAATATTTTTTGAATGTCAATCTCTTTTCTCCTTTTTGGATCCTGTATCGTCCCTTACTGATTCACCAAAACTTCATCGCTCTCAAAATCTCGGGAGACTTACCGACAGCGTGATTTAGACATTTTATGTTTCTCAAAATGGCGTCCATTAAAAAATAAGTGACGCAAATCTCAGCAAGTTTTTAGGGAAACAAATTTATTCCCAAACGAGACTTTTTTTTACAGAAATTAATGTTCTTTTTTTTTCCTTGAGGTGATTATGTTTTAGAAACGATCGCATCATGTTAAAAAAATAATAATAATAATAATAAATCTATTCTGAAAAACAAACTGTAATGAAATTCCTTGTAAGTAGTTTTCCTGATGTAGGAAATATGTCACGAATGATCGCGTCACAAATCGGTAAATTTGTATCTTAGTTTTAATATCACGTTGTAACATAAGAGTGTATCGTTTCCGCTATGGTTTTGATACATTAAAATAATATCACCCTCGACACCCAAATCAACAGGGAAAAAGACAATTGCGTTGATTACGATATGATGCTGCTCATTTGCAGTTCTCCCAGGCTTTGCCATCTTTGTTTGAGAATTTGTTTTTCAAATCAACTGAGGCGCCCTTACCAAGAAATATCGACGAGGCTGGACTGTCCAGGCAGAACAGAATGCTCCCCGTTTGGTGTGATGATTCTTCAATTCCGCTTTCCGACCCTCGTATCACATTGTTTATCGTCGGACAGAGATAAACACTATTCATTTTAATGTATTTTTTGCTTGAAACATATATATGCAGTCTTGTCTTTATAGGGTGTATTCATCTCGAACGTTGTCCTTATATATGCGTACTAGCAGGGAGAACCGACGTTGCTCGGGATTGAATTATGATCAAGGAATAGTCCACAATTTTAATACATTCATTGGCATCAAAATTGTTCAAACCTCCCATTCTTCAATCAAGTGATTACCTGATTTGTCAGGAACACATCGCAGTGCACTAAAAAGAAGCTTCACATGCTCCCTGCAATGTCTTACTCCATAATACATTGTAATCTACATTACACTACACATAACTTGCTGTTGATTTTATGAAATTATTTTTATATAATGACTTGAATTAAAAGTTAAAATGCAAAAATCAAGTACAATAGTTCTGTTAAGTGGTCGCCAACCTTAAGAACTTTATGGACAACTAAATGTATAATTTGCATATGGTAGACCAGTAATATGAATTTAGAAAACAGGTAAATATATTTATACAATAATAATCAGAAAAGTTATTTTTTAATACGAAATACACAATTAATGGTAAAAAATGTTATATAGTGATTATTTAAAAAAAAAACGAAATTAAGTCAAATATTGACCATTTTTAGGATGATAATTTTCCTGTTTATTTGAGATTACTATGTGGAGATGCGGCTTCCAATGACGTCATTGCCAGACGTAGAGCCGTTTCTATTACCGTGTTTTAATTCCTATGACAGATGAAAATGCTTTTTCGCATAAATATGTCCTTGAAAATTGAATCAAAATTTCCATTGCTTTCTCAATCAGTGAGACAGCATTGAGGTCTTGATAATGACGTAAATTTAGTTTTTCATTTATGCTTAATTTGCTTTCTTCCATGTTAGCTACAATTATCAAAATATTTCTAGATCAAGGATCTTGTTCACTTGGGTACGAAAAATCAAAATATTCAGTGACTGTAAATTCTGTTGAATAATAGATCCTTCTCCTCCTTATATTCATGAAATTTTAAAAAATTCTTAGATCTCCTGCTGTAGTGATATTTGCATTCAAAAAGCATCTATTTTTTCCTCGTACTGTAAACGTGTCCTTACGTTGTCCTTGCAAAGATATGTTTAATTCATTTAGCAGAGACAAAACATCTGCCAGGTATGCAAGCTCATCGTCAGATATGAGTTCTTGAAATTTCTGATTATTTTGCTGATGAAAAAATAATTTAATTTCTTCACGCAAGATGAAAAGCCGTGCCAGTATTTTGCCCCTCGAAAGCCACCTTACCTCAGCGTGAATAAGGTGAGGATACCGGGAGTCCATTTCTTCGAAGAGGGGTTACAATATTCGAGAACTGAGAGCTTTGTGTCGAATTTCATTTATGATTTTAAGAATATCTGATAAAGCTTGTGTAGTTATGGGAAAATTCTTTTCGCCACAAGATTGCCACGATGCATAATATGTGTATACATAATATCTGGGTGATTAACATTTTTTACCTTTGCAACAACTCTTGAGTAATGTCCAGTAATGGTTGCAGTACAATCTGTGCATATACTAATACATTTGTTTTTATCTAAATCCGTGTTCAATGAAATAACTATCAAGTACTTCATATATCTCAAAGCTAGTTGTTCTACCTGGCAAATTGAGTGAGCAAAGAATGTTTTTCCTGTAATTCTCCTTCACACTTTACCCTCACAAAACATAGATGTATCAAGTTGAATTGAATAAAATGGTGAATTTTACCATTTTTATAAGTTTTCAATGTCGTCGGCCTTTTTTTAGCAGATATAGGAATTATCTTCAGTTTTCGAACAGCTTGTTTTTCCAAAACTGCTTCAAAAGTTTGTAACATGCCCGGTTTGATCAAGACTTCTCCAATTTTATAAGGCTTTTTCTTTTTCGCGATTTGAAGTGCTATCAAATTGGAAGTCTTTAATAGAGATTGATCTTTAACATTTAATATTTTTAAAGCACCTATTTGTTTTTTCATACCTTCATGCATTCTTTGAAAGTATTCAAGTGATTTCTTTACTAAATTTGGGTGTTTTCATTACAAGCGTCTTTCAAATTCTGACGGTTTCATGACACCGTTACATAAATTCTTACAACACACATTACTAAGAGGTTGCTGCTCCGGGTCAGTACCAAGTTCTTGAATAAATTTCAACTTTTCTTTTCGCATCCAGTTGACATGTTCGCTCTAATACTGTCTGACGAGGACTGTGGATGCTGTGATTCATTGATCAACTCACTATTAACTGAAATATTACCATTTTCAATAGTTATTTTATCTTTAGTTTAGCAATATGTTCACTCACTTTTTCTCGCTCATTATGGGTTCTATTATTTATTTTATAGGAATGAGTAACTTAGAGCAACAATGTGTGTGTGTTTGCGTCTCTCTCTCTCTCTCTCTCTCTCTATATATATATATATATATACATATATATACATATATATATATATATATATATATATATATATATATATATATATATATATATATGCGAAAAGAAAAAGCCTTACACAATGTCCACCACAACAACTGGCTTGGATTTACTACTTACACAGACGCAGCTGGTAGCACAACACTTCTTTATATCTCATTCCCTATCACAGATGGTTACGTTTCCAACTCGTTTCCCTGCCCAGTAAGAACAACGCCCACCACTTTTAGATCTGTTTCTGGCCACAGTTCCCGATGATTGTGTCACGAATGCCCACATCGCTCTTGGGAATGCTGATTATGTAGTGATAATAGTTGAAATCGCCCTAAACTCTACAGCCAAAACAACCAGATATTATAAACAGGCTGACTGGGAAGCCATCAGGGATCTCATCAGTGACGCCTCATGGCGAAATATCTTTTCACCTCCCGCTGAACAGTGCGCAAATAAGACCACTGAGTGGTTCAAAACAGCAATTGAAGCACATGTTCCCACGATGAAGTTTTATAGCAAGCCCCACTCTCCCCAATGGTTTACTTCTACTTGTGCAGCTGCCATCGCGCAAAGGCAGCATGCGTACCGCAGATTTAACCGACATAAGTCCAGTTCAAACAGACAGAAGTATATAGAAGCCAGAAATAACTGTAAGAAAGAAATAGCGACGGCTAAGAGAGAATTTATTGAAACCACCAAAAAACGCATCGAAGCACAGAAACTAGGACCCTGTGACTTCTCGAAAATCTACAACAGTGTAGTAAATAATGGGCAATCAACAATTCCACAACTATCCAACAATCATGAGGTTGTTTCCTCAGCAACTGAGAAGGCTAACATGCTTGCCAGTCGGTTTGCCTCCAGCTCCACACTGGACCCTGCCAACCACCTCCTCCCTGACTTTCTTTTGCGGACATACGCCACACTAAACAATCTAAAAAAATCACCCCTTCTCAGGTGTGCGCTATCATAAAAAATCTTGACACCGCAAAAGCATGTGTACCTGATCTCATCCCGGCTGTACTATTAAAAAGGTGCTCCGTCGAAGTAGCTCCAATCTTCTCCAACCTTTACAACAAATGTCTTAATAAATTTTGCTTTTTCGCCTGGCGAAAAAACTGACCCAGTAAATTACCGCCCCATTTGTCTCCTCCCACCTTTAGCCAAAATATTTTAGACCATAATACACCAAACTCTAGTCCATCATCTTACAGATGCTAAACTTCTGACCGACCAACAATATGGATTTAGACAAACCCGTTCCACGGCAGATATCCTAAATGTAATCTCTGAACGTATATACCATTCACTTGACAAAGCAGAGTAGGGTAGAGCGGTAGATATATCTAAGACTTTTGACAGGGTATGGCATGAAGGTCTTCTCAGGAACTCAGATCATACGGTATCACTGGAAGAATACTTAACATAACTAAATCCTTCTTAGATAAAAGAAAAATACAGGTTATCCTCGATGGTCGTACATCTAAACAATATGATATAAATGCGCGAGTGCCCCAGGGGTCTATTCTTGGACCTCTATTATTTCTAATATTCATAAATGACCTCCCTGACAAAACTGTATGTGAGATGGGTATATATGCTGATGACATCCTAACTGTAATCTCTGAACGCATATACCATTCACTGGACAAAGCGGGAGAGGGCAGAGCGGTAGCTCTAGATATATCTAAGGCTTTTAACAGGGTATGGCATGAGGGTCTTCTCAGGAAGATTAGATCATACGGTATCACTGGTAGAATACTTAACATAATTAAATCCTTCTTAGATAAGAGAAAAATCCAGGTTGTCCTCGACAGTCGTACATCTAAACAATATGATATAAATGCGGGAGCGCTCCAGGGGTCTATCCTTAGACCTCTACTGTTCCTGATATTCATAAATGACCTCCCCGACAAAATTGCCTCTGAGATGGGTATATATGCTGATGACACCACACTCTATAACAGGTACGACAGGAAAACAAATGAACATATATCTAAAGAAATGGCAGAAACACTAGAGGATGACCTCCAATCAGTAGTGGAATGGGGACAAAAATGGAGGGTCACGTTCAATGCCGCCAAGACTAAACTAGTTTAATTCAATAATTACAAGAAACCTTCTCTACCACCTATAGCAATGGCCAACGACTCTTTATCTGAGAGTACGTCCTTCAAGCCCCTTAGCCTAACTTTCACAGGAAACATGAGTTGGAAAAATTACATCGAGGGCATTGCCAGGGCCGCTGCAAGGAAGGTGGGCTCTCTCTACCGTGCTAGAAAACTACTAACACACAATAGTATCCTGTACCTCTATAAGACAACCATTCGCCCATGTATGGAGTATTGCGGTCATATTTGGGCTGGTGCATCGGCTACTAGTCCCTCGCTCCTTGACAAGGTTCAAAAGAGAGTCGCAAATCTGATAGGCCCTAAACTGGCATCAAAGCTTCAGCCTCTGTCCCATCGACGAAACGTTGCATCCCTCTGCCTATTCTATAAGTATTTTAACGGGGAATGCTCTGATGAACTGCAAGCACTTGTACCCCCACGACGTGAACACCCTCGACATATCCGACAAGCTGCAAAATCCCACCCCACACTGTAGAGATCCCTAGATGTAAAAGATCTTTCTTCTCCAGTAGTTTCTTCCCCAGAACCGCTAGACTTAGGAATTCCATTCCAGGTCACTGCTTCCCCAACTGTACTGAGATGCAGAAGTTCAAGTGCAACTTGAACCAACATCTTGCTGTCCAAATCCCAGTAGTTGTTTCCCCTGATAGTAGCCCCCTACACCAAAGTGGCAATGTGCCTTGTTTGGGGTGAAAAAAAAAAAATGACACCACGCTCTATAACAAACACGACAGGAAAACAAATGAACATATATTTAAAGAAATGGTAGAACCACTACATTATGACCTCCAATCTGTAGTGGAATGGGATCATAAATGGATGGTCACATTCAATGTTGCCAAGACTAAACTTTTTTCCTTCAATAATTACAAGAAACCTTCTCTACCACCAGTAGAAATGGCCAAAGACTCTTTATCTGATAGTGCATCTTTTAAACTCCTCGGCCTTACATTCACAGGAAACATGAGTTTGAAAAAACATTGAGAATATTGCCAAAACTGCGAAAAAGGTAGGTTCTCTCTACCGTGCTAGAAAGCTACTAACGTCCAAAAGTATCCTGTACCTCTATAAGGCCACAATTCGCCCATGTATGGAGTATTGTTGTCATATTTGGGCTGGTGCTTCTACTACTAGTCTCTCAACCCTAGACAAGGTCCAAAAGAGAGTCGCCAACCTAATAGGTCCTGAACTGTCATCTAAGCTTCCAATCGACGAAATGTAGCATCCCTCTGCCTGTTCTACAAGTACTTTAATGGTGCATGCTTCGGTGAACTGCAAGCACTTGTATCCCCTCGATGTAAATACCCTCAACAAACCCGACAAGCAGCAAAATCCCACCCCTTCACAGTAGATATTCCTAGATGTAAGAGAGCCTTCTACTCCAGTAGTTTCTTTCTTAGAACCGCTAGACTTTGGATATCCATTCCGGGCCCCTGCTTCCCCAACTGTACTGACATACAGAAGTTCAAGTGTAACGAACCGACATCTTGCTGCCCAACTCCCCACATAGTACCCTAGTAGCTTATGTCCCTTATAGTAGACCCCCTACATCAAAGTGGTAATGTGTCTTGTTTGGATTGAAATTGTAATAAAAATATATATATATATATTAAGTCGAACAATAAATTTGATTGCAAATTTCAACTTACAGTTTTAATTTCTTTTATCTTATATATCTATAATATAAAGTTTAATGTGCGTGTGTGTGTGTGTGTGTGTGTGTGTGTGTGTGTGTGTGTGTGTGTGTGTGTGTGGTCACGAATAGGCTCCTATATTGTTGACTATTTTAAGAAACTGATTGTATATAATGATAGAAGATGTATCGAGACACAGGAATGTGTATGTTTGATCTGGCAGAACGGTGGTTCATAAAAATTGTGGGGTGTGCGTTCGCGCCTGGTCCGCAAAGTATGGAAATAAAAAAATTAAAAATTAAAAACGTTTACAAGTGTTTCTGATATAGATGTACATAATAATACTTTGATAAGTATGTTTTAACTTAAATAGGGATGGTATAATAAGATTGTGGGGTCTGCTTCCGCGCCTGGCCTCCATGGAATGAAAATAAACACAAACTTTAATAAAGACCTTTTATATCTATCTGCGTAAGTATACTTTGATAATTATGTTTCAGTTTGAAGAAATATGGTATAATAAAATTATGGGGTGTTCGTTCGCACCTGACCTCCATAGAATGAAAATATGTCACAAAGTTTAACAAGGTTTTTTAATATAGATTCACAGAATATTGTGATAAGTGTTTCAATGTGAACAGGAATGGTATAATAAATTATGGGGTTTATCTATTTATTTTTGGTTTTGATACCCCCATATTCAACCCAAATTTACAACTCTTCCTTTTCATAACCTATCATACTTTTATAAATCAGAGTCCATTTTTTGTAGGCTCATTTTGAACCCAGTCAACGACGGGTAATTTTGCTAGTATACATATATATATATATATATATATATATATGTATATATATATATATATGCACATACATTAATATACGAAGATATAATTTTATGCGTAAATTTTCAGTATTTACTTCAACAGTAGAGCTAAGTAGTAAGTTTTGTCATATATATTTTCGTAGCTTACTTCTTATTTGTGGGTGACGCCCTTTTCTCTTCCCTGCAACCTCTCTCCCACAGGAGAGACGTTGCGAGCCTGTCTTTGTTTTATCGGTACTACCATGGCAGGTGCTCGTCTGAACTCCAATCTCTGGTCCCCCTACGCCAATCTTTCACGATAAACACCCCCCTAGCTGAAAGCACTGTCAAAAATGTTCCCCAATCCTTATCTGTGCCTAAATCAAAACGTAGATTCCATGAACAAAGCTTCTTTCTTAGAACTGCACGCCTGTGGAACTCTGTTCCGGTTTCCTGTTTCCCACCTGACTACAACCTGGATGTCTTCAAGTCCAATGTGAACAAATTCCTGATGAACCACCTCCCTAAGTAAGACATTTTATAAGACCTCCAACACTAACGTACTGTACACACAATAAACCTTATCCCCGAGTGGCTTCCGGCCCTTGATAAGTGGTGACTACCTTGTAAAAAATAAATTTTCTATGCATATAAAATGAAAAATATACGCAAAAAATGTCCTTTTGTTTTTTAGTTGGGCAGCAAGCCTCTCACAAATAGCCTGGTTCAGCAAATGCCAACTTTGTAATTGTGAGAGGTAGACTACGCCCACTTTAAATGAATGAGTTTTTGGATATGAATATTTAGGAGAATAATTTGTACGAATACTTACGAATATATATCTAATATGTACGCCAATGCTAAGTATATGTATATTTTTTAAAGTCAGGAGAGAATAAAACTAAAATACAATAGACGTCTTTTGTTGCAAAAATTGATTATTTGCCGATTTCAATCAGCTGCATGCACTTAATAGTGGTCTTTTTTTTATCTCTGCATCTTCATATCACTTAATGATACCGCACATCCTTGAACAATTTTTTTTTAATATTCGCTAAATAAAATATTAGAGTTAGGATGGTGCACTTTTTCTAGCTATAATAGTATAGTATAATATTCTATGATACATATTGTTTTTATCCTGAATGTTCCTTAATAATGACCTATTTTTTATGCGGACCACCTAAATATTTTCACGAACCACCAGTGGTCCGTGGACCAAATTGTGGGCAACCGCCGATCTATTATACATATATATAAATGAGAATGTGTATGTGATGACACTTCGCAACCTATACACTCAATGAATTTTTGATTAACAAATTTGAAATTTGATATATTCTATATTCAGACGTGTGGAAAACGTTTTAATCCATTTTTTCCGGATGGTCCACGGCTACAACCAAAGAGCGCCGAGATCTAGCCATTCAGAAAATAAGGAGCAAGGAGAAAAGCAAATGACGCGTAAAAGACAATGGACAAACTGAGAAACTATGCAAAGATCCATTACATGGGATGACATTTGGTATATGGTATCGCTAAGGTTAAGCTTTATGATACTCTCAACTTACGACGTTATTCCGTCAATGACTAACCTTGCAAAATCGAAGAAAGGGTATGATTTAACCTGTTCTTTATGCAAAGAAAACCAACAAACTATCGAACATATTCTTAGTTGCTGCAGAGTGGCCCTTGCTAATAGCCCATATATAACGGCACAGCAGGATACTAAATAAACTGTCCACAATAATCACATCAAGCTCGAAGTAGCTAAGATTAGCCACAAGTTTTTGGCTAAGTGAAGAAAAATGTGGATCGGATAAAACGTATCAAAGTACCATTTCTCCAATATATCAGTCCGATGCAAAAAGTTGTACCGATATATAAAAGAGTTACTTTCAGACATTGTTATTTATTCCATCACTATTCTTAATATATAAACATATCAACATAATTTATCCTTTTTGATTTTTAAAGTATCATTCTATATTTTTCTGCAATATTGTCACTCAAGAAAACAGAAAAGGAGATCTTCCATTGTGATAATGCTCACACATACAGTACTACTGACTAGGAGATTTAGTTGAGAAATTTTATATCATCCTGCATATTCCCTTGACCTAACTCCATCGGAACATTACTTTTTTTCAAGGATTATAAATCGATTTAGTTTTAGGTTACCATTGCGAGAGGAAGATGAATATCAGATTCATATTTTACATAAAAACCTCAAGAATTTCACAAGTGAAGAAATTAGTAGTTCGTTGGAATCAAGTAATATAGAGGAAATATCGTGATTGTTATAAATATAGATAAAAAGCAGTTTTTCAAAATAACTCAGTAACACGCAACAACAGTCTCCAAGGATTCTATTAAAGCAATCCATCCGCTTGTCTCTGCAGATTTCTTTTATGTAGTCAAGCAGCGAGATTTTGCACGCGAGCAGCGAGATTTCCAGTCGCATTGCGAGACCGCTAGTTATAAAAGTTGTGGGCGCACGTCTTAACGGTAAGCCATTTTCTTGATTTCCACAATTTTACTTACAGAAGACTTTAACAATACAGAAAAGTGTGTTGAAGTGATATAAAATGGTAAAAAAACAGACAGACGAGCGAATGCCTTGTACATTTTATGATTTTTCGTATATCTATTTATTTAAACAAAAAAACAATCAGAAAAAAATCAGTAAATATAGACTTACTGTTAATATGGTGCGGAATGTTTTAATCTATATATCTATAAAGGTGGAATTTTCTGTCTGTGTGTGTACATTTCCCCACCAAACTGCTCTGTCAATTTTCAGTTACAGACTTGAAATTAGACATAATCGTGTATTGAGATTTGAGAAAAATTTTTAACCGGCTTTCAGCCAGAAATTTAACTGTAAATGGTGTCAAAGTTCAACGATTTTACCTTTGAAAACTTTACCAAACTCCTCCGCCAATTTTGGATGTAAACACTTGATATTTTAGATGTAGATCTCTTGGACATGGATCTAACTTTTTAAATTGATTTGAGCCCAAAACAATAAATAGTTAGTGGGATCGAAGTTTGTTAAAAGTTTACCTCTGCGGTCTCTACCAAATTACTCAGCCAATTTTGTGTCTAAACATTTGAAATTTTACATAAAGTGTATTCAGATATAGGGCAAGTTTTTTAATCGAATTTTAGCCGAAATTTTGGCTGCCAAGGGGTCAAGGTTCATAAGATTCTATCATTGCGGTCTCTAGCAAACTAATCATCCAACTGTGGGTCTAAACATTTGGAATTTCACATAAAGGTATTCAGACATGTAGCAAGATTTTAATGTTTTCAAGCGGAAATTTGTCTTCCAAGAGGTCAAAGTTGAATGAGTTGACCTTTGAAGACTCTACCAAACTGCTCCGCTAATTTTGTGTAAAAACACTTGAAATGTTAGATGTAGGTTACCTGTCAAATTTTATATATAAATATATATATATATATATATATATATATATATATATATGCACATAAAGTTATCAAACGTAGACATAAAGAAGTCATAAGAAAAAAATATTGTAAAGAAAGGAAACGAGAGTGGAATTAGTTGAGCTAACAAGCAGAAAATAGAATTTATTTTGAAACCTACAAAGTGTACTGTTTATTTTGTTGTTCAGGGCATTATATTTATATATATATTAATATGTAATGCTTTCTTTCTTTAATATTATCAGTATTTAATGCGTGGACGTTTAACGATGGCCTCAGCGTTCGTTAAATCCATACATTGTCATTGTTTTGATCAATCTATTGTGTTTTATCATTTATTATTTTTGTTTATAATAAATTTTTGAAAATTTCATTATTTATTTTATTTATTCATTTTTTCCCCTTTTCCCTCTTTTAATTTTTAATTTAGAATCATTTATTTAATGTTTTATGTATTTCAAATAGATGGTGGGTCACGAGAAGCGGATTTTTTAGAACACACCTTTCTCTACTTGCATAAGGGATAGGAAGTCAGGAAGGTAATCTTTAAACTTATTTAAGACGTCATTTAGTTTGTTGCTATTTTGATTTTAGTTAGTTATTGATTTTGAATCGCTTTTCTTTTCAGTGTATTTCAATCAGCAGACACTCAATACTAATGATTTATGTCTGTTCTCGCAGTTAAAAGTTGGTGATAAAGTCATTCCAGTGTATGTGGAAAATGGTGGAAATGCTCGAGGAGACGCAGGTGACGACGATAGCTGACTGAGAACTCTGAGACGCAGAAAAGAGTAGTCAGTATGACGGTTCTGTCCACATTGATCTTCGTAGACTTCTTCAGGTCATTCATATGACAACTTTATATATATGTATATATATATATATATATATATATGTATATATATATATATTAGGTATATTTATATGTATATATATATATATATATATATATATATATATATATATATTAGGTATATTTATATGTATATAAAAATCCTGTACTTTAAAGAACCTCAAAATCTATTAAACTGTAGGCGGGAAATAGCAAACAACTGTATTCACAAAATAAAACTTACTCTAGGAAAGCGATACAAAATAGCTTTAAAACTAACAATAACAATAGAAAACAAACGAATAAATAAATTAAATAAACATGAATATACATAAACGATCACACGCATATATGTATATATATATATATATGTATATATATATATATATATGTGCATTATTGTGTACACACAGGTATATTTATATGTATATAAAAAAAGAAGTAGAACGGCCACCTAAAACCACTAACCTAGCTCTAAAACAGATCCTTTGTTTGATAAAATGCATGCCCATTGGCTGGTAGGAAGGGGCGCGGTGGATACTAGAAAGCTGATTGGCCAACTAGTAATCCTCAACATGTATAAAAACAAGAAGCAACGACAGAATTCGCGCATAAGCCTGACGAATCCTATAGCTGGATGAAATGCAGAATATTCAGTGTAGCTTAATCGCCATATATATTTTATAAATTACTATATATATATATATATATATATATATATATATTGTTTTAACAAAATTAAGACATCAAAGAATGGATGGATAGCAACAAATAATGTATTTCATCGTTCGTTACAATTGTTTCAAGACCATTCGGACAAATTCAAACACCATATCGTTCGAAAATTTTCACAAGAACAGCCTATAACCAGACGTTTTGAAAAAGCACTTTTGCAATGAACAATATGGAATCCATTTCCCTTTTAAGGAAAATTATGAAAAAATATTTTACCTATATCTCTTCTTTCCAAGGTTTTTTTAATATATATATTTTATATATATTATATTAATGCTCGATTACAAAATATGGTAATTTTGAAGATTAGAATTTAAGTCATCTAATTCTGACTTAAAAATTATTGGTGTATGAACGGTTACCGAATTATCAATTATATAAACCCAATGAAATTCCAAATAATAATAATAATAATGATAATAATATATATATATATATATATATATATATATATATATATATATATATATATATATATATATATATATATAATATATATGGCGATTAAGCTACACTGAATATTCCGCGTTTCATCCACTCTAGGACTCTTCAGGCCTGAAGAGTCCTAGAGTGGATGAAGTAGTTATATATATATATATATGTAAATGAAGTAGTTATATATATATATATATATATATATATATATATATATATATATATATATATATATATATATATATATATATATATATATATATATATATTAAAGCTAATTTATACGCCATGTACCAATATCGCTAATAATACAGGATGAGTCACGGGAAACGTATGTTTTTAAGGAAAACAAAACTCGAAGATTTCAACAAAATTTTGTAATGTGCAGAAAAACATTTATGCCATTATGAAATATTTAGAAGCGAAAAATTATGTCTGACCGATTTTCACGGGCACAAATTTAAACTCGTTTTTTAAGTTTGCCTCCACTTTCATTAAATTGTCTTTACTCATTTTTTTAGATGTTTTCACGTATTTTTTTTGTTTTCACATTCGCTTCAATTCTCCAAGTGTGAGAGGTTTCCCAGCATAGACGCGTGATTTCAAATCAAGTATAAATTATGTAGAATATCTGCATGAATATAATAACACGTAATAGTTAACTAAAGATGATCATCTCATAAGAAAACTGGAGCAAACTAACAGGGAATAAATTAAAATGAATGTTGAAAAGAATATGCAAATTAGCTAATCTTTTGTTAGTGAATGCAACTCCACGACCCATATAGTAGTATTTTCTTTTTAAATGAATAGAAAAAAGAGTTTTAATATGAATATCAATACACAAATCAATCGAAATTCATAGGAGTACTGTACTATATATTATTATTATTATTATTATTATTATTATTTATGTATATGCAGTATAAGGTGTAATATGTTGTGTATACATTTTTTTATTATTTACTTCAAGGTGCTCATTATGTGAGTAGATCTTAGTCAATTTGATCGATAGTTTCCTGAAAAAAAATGAAACACGGTCGCCGCTCTGTGACTTACTAACCATATACATAATTTGATACTACTAAACACACGTATATGTGTGCGGACGAGTGTTCGTCTCTATAATTTAGAGACAGTTATCAAGTTATATAGCTGCTATAAACGTCGTATATAGTAGATAGACTATTTATTCTCTTTCAAAAAGTCCATAAGAAGTTCTTCTCAAAAAGCCATAAATGTTGGCTTCGCTTCCGACAAGAATCCAAGTGAAAGAAAGTCTGTGCAAAGTGTGTGTTTCATTGTCATGAATTTCAAATCTTCAACTCGTCGAACGTGAATTGTGTCAATAAAGAAGACGGGTCGGGGGTCAGGGCGAGGATGGGTTTGGTGGTTGGTAACCCCCTACAAGCGTCCTTTTTATCTCTGAAATCGTTTCATTTTGACTCCACGGTTGTTTACTTGGAGACAAAAGGCAGACGATGATCAAAAGGTGAAAACAAGACTGCAAAATGTTTCGACATTTTTAAGTCGTTTTTATTCCAATGTTGAATGTTTTACAAGTAAAACTGAAGTGGATTCCAGCTAAAGTATTGAAAGCTTGTTGAGATAAAAAAAAACGAATTGGTTTTTAAGAAGCAAAAAAAATAAACCGGAATATTTTCAATGTAAAAGGTAATACTTCCCCCACAAAACAATTTATGAAAAGGCCAATAGCTTATATATATATATATATATATATATATATATATATATATATATATATATATATATATATATATATATATATCATCATAATCGTCAATCACTCGTGACGAGTATGATTGTTCTCCCGTCGGTAAGATTGGGTCTGCTCATTTGTGGGTTCTCAGATGGCTGTGGAGGCCGACCCCCCCTCACATATATATATTAACACACACGCACACATACACACACACACACATATATATATATATATGTGTGTGTGTGTGTGTGTGTGTTTGTGTTTGTGTGTAAGACATATTTTAATAAACTTTAATTGGTTTTTATCCCTTGCAGAACAAAACCTATCTATTCTATCGGTTAAGGAATAATTTTTATGTTTGAATTTTTGATGGATTAATAAATATAGTAATTTATTAAATTTTTATTTCCATCGTCAATTTTTTTATTTATTCATATATATATATATATATATATATATATATATATATATATATATAAATATATATATATATAAATATATATATACATATATATATAAATATATATATATATATATATTTGTGTAAATATTCTTTATTCACGTATGTTTCCTTTTTCCATATAGCAATACTTACTGAAGAAGCTCAATGTAATTACAGAACATATAATGAATAAATAAAAAAAGTCGATATTCTGAATTTCATGATGTTGACCATCTTACAATTTATTCCTTTAATTTAGACTAGCGGGGCTACCCGGCGTTGCTCGGGACCGTATAAACAATGAGAAAATTGAATTTGATTTTGAATATATTTGTTATTCTTAGGAGAGAGGAATTTTTAATGCCTATACATCATTTGCTATTTCGGGCAAAATAATATTTTACCTAGCTAGGACGGGTATTAGACGTATGAAATAATTGTATCCTACCTAGGCTAGATAATTTACAGCATGTATATGAAATAATTTTACCTTTGCAAGGAGGGTGAATATACAACACATATTTAAGATAATTTTACTTGCACTAAAACGGGTAATTTAAATTTAATTTAAATACACATATGAAACAATTTCACATACGTTTTTGACCCCAAAACCAACATTACTTTCTCCAACTTAACTCCCAAAAGAGAGCTTAAAATTAACATAATCATGCTTCTTTCTACCCACCTCTCTAACCCTCACATCATGCTCGGATGATAACATAAAATTTTTTTAAAATATTGATCACCCCCTATAGAAACTTGCCTAGTAAACTTTTCTAGTAAACCAACAATATATATGTATTAATCTAATTTTGATATGGTAAAGTATTTACGCCATATACGGAATCGACTTTACAAATAAACTAATCTTGAGATAGAAAATTGTTTAAGCCATTTCTGGTACAACCTTTATATTCTACCACCCTCATTAATCCAGAGTGACGCTGATTATTCTGCTAGTATTAATTTGTCCCTATCTCATTCAATAGGAGCAATGCCAGGAATTCTGCTAATAGGTATTTCCATCAATATCCTTCAATCCCGGGCGACGCCGGGGATATTGCTAGTATATTTTCTCACCTATCTCATTCAATCTTGAGCAATGGCGGGTATTCTGCTAGTGTATATGTGCAGCCATCTTATACAATCCCGAGCGATGCCAAGTATTGGTCTATTCTGTATTTGTACCTACCTTATTCAATCCCAGGCGATGCCAGGTATTCTGTTAGTATTTATTTGAACGTGCTTTATAAAATCTCCGGCGATGCCTGGTATTCTGCTTCTATATATTTCCACCTATCTCATTCAATCCCAAGCGATGCCAGGTATTTTGCTAGTATATATTCTAACCTACATTATTCGATCCAGGGTAACGCCTGGTATTCTGCTAGTATATATTTCAATCAAGCTCATTCAATCCTAGACAACGCCAGATATTCTGCTAGTATATATTTGCATCTATCTCATTCAATCCCATGCGCGCGTGTATTCTGCTAGCATACATTTGCATTCAATTCTGGGTTACTCCGGGTATTCTGCTAGTATATGTTTGGGTCTATCACGTTGAATCCTATAATTCTGGGATACGTTACTAATTTTGACAATCATTTTTCATGATTTAACCTACATTATCACCCCGCTCTTATTAAAATAAAAACTCTCATACATTGTCTGGGCTGTTTATTTAATTACACATACACCAATAAAATAACTCACATTTCATTACTTTGCATAATTCTTGGATATGTTACTAATTTCTACCATCATTTTTTTATGATTTAACCCACATTATCGCCCGTATTACTAAAACAATAACTTTGAGACATTATCTGGGCTGTTTATTTCATTAAAAATACACCAATCATATAACTCACATTTCATAATTTTTCATAATTCTTGAATATGTTACTAATTTCGACAATCATTTCTCATGATGTAACCCACAATATTGCCTCCCTCTTACTAAAATAATAACTTTGACACATTGTTTGGGCTGTTTATTTCATTGCAAACACACTAATCAAATAAGTCGCATTTCATCATATTTACATTACAAACAAACCAATCAATAGTCATGTTTACTCGTAAACGGTTTCTGCGATTTCCAGGAATGTCTTCATATCCCTCATCCCACTGTTTAAAATATACATGAAAGATTCCCAAGTAGTTACCCATCTGATAATGAGCAAGGTCATTGTTGCTTAACTTTGGTGATCTACATAAAGTATTTTGTATCCCCAAGTAGTCACCCATCCGAGAATGATCGGGCCAATGTTGTTTAACTTTAGAGATCTATATATAGCATTTAGTATTCCCAAGTAGTTACCCATCTGATAATGACCAGGCTCCATGTTGCTTAACTTTGGTGATCTACATGAAGCATTTTATGTTCCCAAGTAATCACCCATCTGATACTGATCAGTCCCTATATTGCTTAACTTTGGTGATCCATATAAAGCATTTGGTGTTGCCAAGTAGTCACCCATCTGAGAATGACCGAGTCAATTTTAACTTAAGTGATGTATATAAAGAACTTTATATTCCCAAGCAGTCACCACTCTGAGAATGACCGAGACAATGTGGCTTAACTTTGGTGATCTACATGAAGCATTTAATGTTCCAAATAATTATCCATCTCCAATATCCAATAACCAGGCTCAAGGTTGCTTAACTTTGGTGGTCTACATAAAGCATTTGGTTTTCCAAAGTTGTTACCCATCCGATAATGACCAGGGCCCATGTTGCTTAACTTTGGTGATCTACAAAAAGCATTTGCTGTTCCCAAGTAGTCACCAATCTAATAATGACCAATCTCATTGTTGCTTACCTTTGGTGATCTACATAAAGATTCTGTATTACGAAGTGTTAACCTATCTAATAATGACCGAGCTAATTGTTGCTTAACTTTAGTGATCTACATAAAGCATTCTGTATTTCCAAGCAATCATACATCTAATAATGACCAACCTCATTGTTGCTTAACTTTGGTGATCTATATAAATCATTCTCTATTCCAAATATTCACCCATCTAATAATAACTAAGCTCATTTTTGCTTAACTTTAGTGATCTACATTAAGCATTTTGTATAACCAAGTAGTTACCTATGTAATGATGACCAACCTCATTGTTACTTAATTTTAGTTACAACATAAATTAATCTAATGGTATTCAACAATGAAGCTACATCAAGGTGAGGTCACTTGCATATTATAACAATGATTGTATATTATTCTAATGATATTCGACAATGAAGCTACATCCAAGGGAGGTCACTCGCATATTATAACAATGGCTGTATATTAATCTAATGGTATTCGACAATGAAGCTACATCAAAGGGATGTCACTTGCATATTATAATAATGATTGTATATTATTCTAATGGTATTCGACAATGAAGCTACATCCAAGGGAGGTCACTCGCCCATTATAATAATGATTGTATATTAATTTAATGATATTCGACAATGAAGCTACATCAAAGGGAGATCACTTGCATATTATAACAATGATTGTATATTATTCTGATGGTATTCGACAATTAAGCTACATCAAATGGAGATCACTTGCATATTACAACAATGATTATATATTAATCTAATTTTATTTGACAACGAAGCTACATCCAAGGGAGGTCATGCCTGGGATGTCAAACTTTAGAGAAACAAACGTCACTCGAAAATAATATATAATATGCATCTTTTTTTTAATAGAAGATAATGTTTAGTAGGAATTACACTATGTAATATGGCTACTTGATCTTTCGGCATAGATCAAAGTGTGGTATCTGTTCTTAGAATTAAAGCAATCACATCTTTCGTCTTCCTCCCTCTAAACAGAAATAGAAGATTATATTGTTACTAATACTATAAAGAAAATGGCCGTTTGTCTTTGTTTTTTTTTTTGTTTTTTTTTGTAAACACAGCGATCGTTTCGTCTAATCGCTTAATATTTTAAGCGTATTTGTTTTGTACTTAACATTTTGCATGTCATTTTTCGTTTAACTCTCGTATTTTACCATTTATGACCCGCTAATAACTTTTGTAGCGTTTTCATAACGTGTAAGTTAATATTTTAATTTGTATAATACTTGCATTTTTACCGACAAAAATCTCTTATTATATACATTGTTTTGTATACAGACTTCGCCATTACATCTTGCTGATGTCAGATCACGTGACATAACTCAGCGTTTTTTTTTTCACTTACATATAAATATCATTAGATTATTACTTTATTACTACATAGATACATAGGAAAAACGAAAAAAATGTCACATTTTGGTGCCACCCTGCAGAAACACGGCCAGCTGACAAACTTAGAGATGACCGTTGCGTCCAAAATTTCGATATTTTTCGTCCGGAGGTTCGAGCTTTAATATGATACCAAATTTGTGAATTTTGGTTGTCTGTCGAAAGTTTTAGGCGACATACAAACATACATACACACAAACAGATGTTTGAGATTTATATATATATATAGATTATACCTACAATTCTTGACAGTACCTATTTCGTAGCAAGAAACCAATCAGTTAACTATGATACCAATCAGTGAATCTATTTTACCCTTAACTTATCAGAAGAAATAGCAACAATCAATCCACCTAAAGGAAAGAAAATCCATTTGGACATGATTTATAAAATCCATTGGCGTAATGTAAGCAAAGTATAAGGTATTTGTAGCTTATCCTACAATTTTCGGATTTTTAAATCATGTCAACACGCATTTTATTTCCTGAATTAAAAGAATTGTTAGATGGTCAACAACAGAACTTTTAGAATATAGACTTTTGTCATGGATTCATTCAAACTTGGGGATCAGTACGGAATTTTGGACGGAATCAGCAGAGATCTGTGACGCAACAAATTTAATTGTAATAATTAGTTCATTAGAGAGTCTTCTGGAATTTGAGACAATAATAAATATGCAATTAGAAATTAGTTAAAAGGATCCATAAGATCAACAAGAGAAAACCTGAATCAGGCTGAAGCTTACATTGGCCGAAAGGTTGTGAGAATAATATCTTTAAAGATTCCGAAACAAATTGATAAAATATTTTACATTTCATTAGCAAACACCTCAGTATTTATCTACTTCTATCTAATTATACTATATAATAAAATGATTGCAGAAATTCTCCTGTCGACCAAATTAATGTAGGTTTGTAATAACAGATGCCACTTGCAAATTTATTATGTCTGAACTATTACCTATCATCTTATGTAACTTTTGAAAGCCGTTACAGAAACATTTATTCATCATAATAAAATCCTACCTTACTTTTTATGATAGGCATCATCACGATCGCCAAAATCTTTAGATGAAGTAGTTCGTATTTTCTCCTATAAATCCAAAGTCCTCCCACCGTTCCCAGTCGACACCGGCTACACACACACACACACACACACACATACACACACACATACACACACACACACATATATATATATATATATATATATATATATATATATATATATATATATATATATATATATATATATACATTATAACTGTATTTTCCTGGCACCCTTATTAACTGGATGAAACATTCATACACATACGCTCTTTATACTTCGCTATTCGAAAATAATGGGTTCTCCCAGTAACATTCCGGCTATTCTCATTGGCTGAGAACATAAAATTCTACTATTCGAGATTACACACATTCATACAAAAAATGAACACATCAAACCTGAAACAATATGGCCGTTCAATATACATGAATCAGTATTTTATGCATATTATACCAAAAAGTAATTCTACCATGCTCATATACAGAAATTTACATAGTTATACCCTAACATTTAACTACTCACATTATCGCCACGCACTGTTTTAAATCAATTATAATTTCCCACCGTCGCTTTTTCGTGACGTTATAGACTAATGTTTACAAAAACTTACCATACCATTTAGTTTTAAGTTACACAAATAAATAGTCGTAAATTTGGTAAAAATAAGTTTCCGCAGCTTCTTCCGGTAATGTTTACATTTATTGCAAATACCGTTGCTTCATTAGTATCAGCGCCGTAAATTTTTCCATCTTTGCATTATCTACATATTGTTACAATAAAAATATTTCGTTGCAGCTTTTTGTCATGTCGGTTTTAACGTCTTAAATTATGTGATGCTAAAAAGTAACTAATCTCTTAGTAAACAAATTAAAAATTATTAACACAAGACCAACGAACCAACGATGCTTTCATTTCCTTAAAACATTTAGAAAAGAAGAAGCAGCACTTTTACTTTGATTTAAAAGTAAGTGATATGATACGGTCTTTAAAAAAAATTAATTGGCTTATTTTTATATATATATTTTTTGTTTAGTATTCTTATTTTTGTTTGCTTCTCTTTTCAGGAATCATTATCAACACTGCTCAGACATTAACTTATTTTTTTAGGTAATTTTTTACCTCAGCTCCACCTGCACAGTTTCCTTTAACTGTGCTGGATAAGACACTCTCTTTTAAGTATGATGGAGACAAGTAATTTTCGAGATATAATGACATGCATTATTCACTATTATTCACTGTTCTACACATGCGCGATAAACAACTTTACTTCTCTCCGCACGATACTGCCCCCAAACCTTTTTCTGGTTTATAATCTTTGCAGGTGGGTATGCGGACAACGAATATCAAGGATAAATTTGCGGCAAATACTTTGACAATCCCCCCTCATAACATGGGGTATCTATTCCGAAAGTTGTTCTTACCATGGCAAGGTTGGGCGTATTTATTCCATACGACGTCCTTAACATGATAAGGTTGGGGTGTCTATTCCGAAAGCCATTCTTGACATTAGGACGTTGGGGATTGGCTATCTACAACTACGACAACAACAACAACAACAACAACAACAACCGTATTTAATGTTTTACAGGGAGGGGGGAATACTTTCACCGGGCAAAACCGGTTAACGGGTCCTGCTAGTTATTTATAGCAATGTATTATATATTTACTGTTTTACTTTAAATTAATTTCCATAATTCTTGCTAAAATGTCTTGTCATCCGACATCTACACCCACTGGTGTCTATCTTCTAACGACAGAAATCTCCTTATTCACGAGGAACGGATCACATTGTATTCTTAATTAGTCTTGTGTCATAATTTCTTGTTTGCATAAAATTTCATCAAACTAAATCCTATGAACCTTTTATTCTTTAGGTGTGTTTTTTGATATCACATTGTTTATTTTAGTTTTTAAATTTCTTAACTATAACTATACTAACAGGGAGACTTGGCGTTGCTCGGGTTGACTGAATAAAGATTAACGAATCTTTCATCCTCCCATACTTTCTTATCATCGAAATCGGTGAAATACGCCATTTGTCAATCAAATTAAATAGCTGCTTGCTCAAGTTGGAGGCCCAGCACAACACCCAGAGAGAGAGAGTGAGAGAGAGAGAGAGAGAGAGAGAGAGATCCACATGCCTCCCGTGTTGAATACTATTCTGAGCAACACTGAAATCTTAAATACAAAGAATTATTACGAAATGGAGACATTGATTGGGTCAGTAAAAGTTTTATAATTCAAATCCTCTGTAAATGCGTGTTAGCTTTGCAAGGTTGAATTCGAGGTAAATACTTTTTTAAAACACTTAATTTCACTGCAAATAATGAATATTACCACTGATGAGGGAACATGTATAGTGGCCGGCATGATTCAAGGGAACACACCGAGTCACAGAAGATAAGCAACATTAAGCCTGGTCAGCACTAAAATGGGTGACCATTTGGGAATTCGGGGTGCTAAATAGCTCACCGCTTATCTTGGCATTGTTTCCAATGGTCTAGAACTTCTTACAATTGGACTGAAGCAATGTCGATTCAAGATAGATGCGGTTGGAGACTATACAACCCTTGCCTCACAATTACACGCAAAGCTACTCTTACAGGGAGCATCCATTGTTTCTTGAGACTGAACGAAGACATCGTCATCATACGTGTAGAATTGTGTAGGCAATTTTTTTCACATTACATTTAAATTACTACGTGTTGATGCAGTTAGGGAAATAGGAAAGCAGAGATAATACCAAAGACAAGCAGTTAAAAAAAATGGTTGTTAAAGATGTAGGTTTTTAGCTTTTGGGTTCAATCTACTATTAACATGAGGTGTGTTGCTAGTAGGTTTAGTGGTACAAGTTTTGCATCTCCGTCGTAGAAGTACTTGTTACACACGCACTGGTTGTAAAAACTACAATGATGTGACAGAGGCTGGGACATATTAAGTTAGAGACTCTCTTTACGCCTTGTCCAAGAGGGAGAGACTATTGGTTGGTGCATCACTGTGGCTGTGGCAATAGTACTCTATGTATAGGCGAATGGTGGCTTTTATAGTGGTGTAGATGCGAGAAATTGTCAAGTGTGACAAAGGGAACATACTTTTTCTGTCAGACTTTGAAGTATCTTCTATGCATTTATAGAACTTTTATCTCTCACTTCCTATAAATAAATAAATCTATATATCTATAAAAGCGAAAGTGTCTATCTGTGTGTGTGTGTGTGTGTGTGTGTGTGTGTGTGTGTGTGTGTGTGTCTGTGTACATTTACATACGTAATAACTCTGTCAATTTTAAGTCTACAGACTCAACATTTGATATACAGGGTACTGAGATTTGGGAAAATCGATGTAACTGAATTTTGGGCGATTAAGGGGTCAAAGTCCAACGATTTGACTTTTGAGAACTCTACCAAACTCCTCCGTCAATTTTTGGTCTAAACACTTGAAATTTTAGATATAGTTCCCATGGACATGGATCCAACTTAATAACTTGATTTGAGTCCAAAGCAATAAATTTTAAGGGGTCATAATAGGGGTCAAAGTTTAAAAAGATTGACCTTTTTTTTTTGCTCAACATACACCTCCAAATACCCGTGCAACGACGGGCTGAAATGCTAGTAAGTATATATATATATATATATATATATATATATATATATATATATATATATATATATATATATATATACTGACAAAAACAACAAAAAGGAATAAGTTAATATTTGTATTTTTTCGGATATTACATTTGTTACAACATAAATCAGATAATTTAAAATTTATATTATTTAAAAATTTTCGTAGTTACATCTGATCAGATACGTTTGAAAAAAATACAAATTTTAAAAGTCACTTTGTGTGCGTGTGTGGATTCTTTCCTCATAGGTTCCGAAACGGTCTATCTTTTGCAAATTTCACACAAAGCTAATTGATATATCTGGCAGTGGTCTTAGATCGGTTGTGCAGAAATTCATCCGATAAGTATGAAAAATTGAAAAAATCCGATCCCAAAATTAACCTTTCTTTCTTATAGACATAAAAAGATAATAATTTTTACAAGGAAATATTTTACGTTACACCGGCCGTGGCAAATAATAAAATCTAAGCAAATTATTTCATCTTTAAAAAAATAGACTCATTAACATCTGGAGATACAGCACAGTGGTAAAGTATTCGACTTAAGATCGAATGATCCCCTATTCAAGTCCGAGTGTACCTCACCATTTTATGTTAATGTTTTTTCTTATTAATGAGTTCAATTTATGATAAATGAAGAGGTACTATTTAAAATCGCTGTAAATCATTTCTTCGTTTGCATATTTTAAAATTAAACATTAACCAGGTAGATTAATACTAGGTAAAGTATATTACTAGGTAAAGTATGTTTTTGAGATACATTCCAACGTACAAAATTACCTGAGAGCTAAGTCGTCATTCTCCTATAGTGGTGCTTCCGACGATTAGAAATAAATTACCTCCGAGAGAATGTAAAGACTGGGAGAGTAGACTTCCGAGACTAAAAATGATTGTAGTATGACAATCACATCGTATCACATGTGAAAATAAGAAATCAACCGTCACACTTATTTCTCACGTAGGATATGATGTAAGTGGACACATATATATATATATATATATATATATATATATATATATATATATATGTGTGTGTGTGTGTGTGTGTGTGTGTGTCTGTGTGTGTCTGTGTGTGTGTGTGTTTGTCCCCTTACATCATATCACTTTACAAATATATATATAAATCAACAATATATGTATATACATATAAATTAACAATATATATATATATATGTAAATAAACAATATATATATATATAAATCACCAATCTATACATATATACATAAAAATGAGCAATGTATATATACATATATATATATTGTTGATTTTTAAACGATGATATGGTTAATAGCGTCTCCATATATATATATATATATATATATATATATATATATATATATATATATATATATATATATATATATATTAACGAATGATAAAAAAATATTTTTTGTATAGTTTTAAACGTTAAAAACTTCAAAGACTATATATATATATATATATATATATATATATATATATATATATATGCCGTACTTTGGGTTGATTGCGCCAAATCACGGTCACCGAGAGAAAGAAGGCCTGTTAACTGAAAAATCCCTGCAAGCAATGTAGGTAAGATTTGTCGAACTGTTACTGACGATGCTATATGACAGCATTTTTAAATAGGGCATTAACTGATGTTAAAAAAGAAAAGAAAATAATCCAATTCGATTTATAATGAAACTGAACTTGATTCAATATAAAATATGAATATTATCTATGTAAAATTACGTAATTTCAAAGCAATATACAATCTAATATTGATAAAACTGAATTATGAATTTAAGGAACAAACAATTAAAGAAACATAAAACACAAACAATTCTTGGCCTTCGCGACAGGACAACAGTGTAGTTAGTATTTGTTCTGATACTACGATTCACCTTTTCTGTCTTCGGCCCGTTGGAGAGAAATCCTTCATGACTGAGACAATTTTTATTTTTGTTCCTATCCAGAGTGCCCTTTATTAGGGAGTTGGATTTTCCCCACAAGGTTATATGTTGAAATATTTAAATAACTGTTACTTTTAATACAGAAATTATATTTAGTTTTCGTTTTCTCTTTTTCTATGTTCATTTTATCCCTGTTTTTTTTATCAGATTGTGTAGCGTATTTTCATCAGTTACATGGTTAGGAATCCTATACTTCGCTATAGTCTTCATTTTCGTATCAGTGCAGAATACATGAATACGGAAATGAAGTTCACATAACTACTAAAAAATAATCATAATATAATGTGAATATTGGTTAAAAACTAAGAAAAAATATAGTAAATATCTACGATATTAAATCAGTGTCGTGGTGAATTTCGGAGGGGACATTATTATTATTATTATTATTATTATTATTATTATTATTATTATTATTATTATTATTATTATTATTATTATTTCATTGACTAGGAGTTGTCTCACAGGCCATCATTAGTGATCGCTCACTGGCAGTAACTTGTAGTATCCGCTGAAGACCGCGTGACAACAAGTCGCCCCAGATTTCCAATGTTCTTCACCTCTTGACTACTCGTTCAGATGATTGCATGCTATCACAACAGCCGTTTGCCATTGATTTCTCGTTAGCATCGGCCATTGGTGTTTCCTAGTGTTGGGTGACAAAATGCCTCCCCAAGGTACCAGATTTGAACTGCACATTTCTAGTGGAGATCTGGTTAGTACTCTCCCAGTTCGGACTTTCTGTCCCCCCTGACCCTTCACAACTAGTTGGTGTGGCGCCAGTCGATATCATCTACACTTTTTTGGCACTTCACGGGAAACATGGACCCTGCGTAAACGTGTTTTAATTTAATGGCTGCTTCCTGAGATTTTCTTTCACTTTCTTCGTATATGTCTCATACACTTCTTTGTAATCGAGCGTGTATTTTAGTTTAAATTTTTTTAATTTCTTTAATTAAATTTGATACATACTTTTATTTCGTGCCTGTTTTTATTTAATTTTCATTTATTTTTTATTATATTATATTTTCCACACTAATATTTTTATTTTTGTTACATTTATTTTTTCATACAAATTCAAATTTTGCTTTTGGTCTTTTTTGCCTCAAATAGTACCTTCAAAACCTTTCGTGGTTAAATAAACTAATGAAAACCTTTTGCGTAGGAGCTTTTAAGGGGGCAACTATTAAATTAAAACCCGTTTATGCAGGATCCATGTTCCCTGGGAAGTACCCTTTTTATTGTTATTGTTGTTGTTGTTGTTGCTGTTGTTGTTGTAATAATAATAATAATAATAATAATAATAATAATAATAATAATAATAATAGTGCTTGTGCAGTGTACGCACCGTGCTATATTTTAGATATGATTTTTATGGTATCTTTTTTTCATTAAATTGTTAGGTGAAAGTGCAGAACAGATGAAAGCCCCCCCTTATTAAGAATGGCTTTCTAAATAATGTAATTATTTCAGCACGATAAGTACACGGCACAAATACCAAACAATATTTATTTATAAGATAAACACAAGTAATTTTGGTAACTAAGATTTAATATACTCTTTATTTTTAGTTCATATCAAAACTTTAATTAAAACTGATTAGTTAATAAATTTTTAAGAGGAATGTGTGTTCGTATGCCTGGAGAGAGAATAGCGAATTTCCTATTTCATTTCTCATTTCAGTCATGCAAATGTTATAAAACAAACAAAAAAAGTTTTTAAGTTTTAAATATATTTAAAAGATATAAATTACGCTCGGTGCTAAAATATTGAATTCATCGATCGTCTTAGTTAAAAAAAAAACAAAAACAAAACAAAAAACTGTCGTGAAAAATACTTCTAACTTTAAAATATTTGGAAATACTCAATAAAAATATTTATTTATTATTAAAAGAACGGACAAAATATTCTCATATTAAAATTGTTTGTTTGCAGTTTAAAAAATATAAATTAAATAAAATATTCGGGTTCCTTTGATAGATATAAAAGTTCAAAAACAATCCACTTACTGTTATATTTTGTTAGATTAAAATTATCCCAATATGCAATTATTATAATTATCCAAATGAAGAATTGTTTTTTCTCTTTAGAAAAATAAAAAAAAACATGCACATTTGGACCTTTTTATAAATTACTACAGCCACATTTTAAAGCAACGAAAAATATGTTTTTATGGCCACGTGGTTGAACACCGGAAACTTTAGACACCTTTAATGTTGATCTGGTAATGACGTCATGCTGTCATGTTCACCGACCCACTCTCTCCGTAGCCGTGGCCATATCCGGGGCTCACTGCGCCAAGTAAAAAAAGTGCTCCTTATATGTGTGGTTGCCAAAAGAGCACTTTTAGATAATTGGCGCAATTACCCCCGATATGCCGCAATGACCGCAAGTACAGTATACATATATATATATATATATATATATATATATATATATATATATATATATCGCTCTCTCTCTTTTTATCTGCCTCTCTCTCTTTCTCTCTCTCTCTCTCTGTATATATATATATATATATATATATATATATATATATATATATATAGAGAGAGAGAGAGAGAGAGAGAGAGAGAGAGAAATAGATAGATATATCTAAAATATATAAACGTTCATTTTAAGATGGTGAGCTGAATAATAGATGTTTTAAGACAAATCGTTTCACGTTTCGAATTTCCAGTTCAAGAAAATGCATTCAGAAATTATGGAAGACTCTAAAAAAAAAAAAAAAGAAAAAAAAAAGAAAGAAAAGAAAAACGCGCCAATTGCGGGAGTTTCTTGTGATTGTCAAACGGCGCTTTTGTTGAAAACGACCCAATTAAAAGTAACTTATGCGCAACGACAAGCGAAGTCATCGTTAATAGAAAACACGGCCGGCCAAAATTAGGAGAAGTGTTTATCATTTTAATAAAACAAAGAATTCATGTGATATTTCTATCGAAACTGTCAAAAAAAAGACAGTCCGGTGCTAAGTTCATTATCCGAAAGTGATTCGAATAAAAATGACTTTTATTGTTGTTGTTGTTGTTGTTGTTGTTGTTGTTGTTATAATAATAATAATAATAATAATAATAATAATAATAATAATAATAATAGTGCTTGTGCAGTGTACGCACCGTGCTATATTTTAGATATGATTTTTATGGTATCTTTTTTTCATTAAATTGTTAGGTGAAAGTGCAGAACAGATGAAAGCCCCCCCTTATTAAGAATGGCTTTCTAAATAATGTAATTATTTCAGCACGATAAGTACACGGCACAAATACCAAACAATATTTATTTATAAGATAAACACAAGAAAATATGTTAACTAAAATTTAATGTACTCTTTATTCTTAGTTCATGTCAAAACTTTAATTAAAACTGATTAGTTAATAAATTTTTAAGAGGAATGTGTGTTCGTATGCCTGGAGAGAGAATAGCGAATTTCCTATTTCATTTCTCATTTCAGTCATGCAAATGTTATAAAACAAACAAAAAAAGTTAAATATATTTAAAAGATATAAATTACGCTCGGTGCTAAAATATTGAATTCATCGATCGTCTTAGTTAAAAAAAAAAACAGAAACATAAACAAAACAAAAAACTGTCGTGAAAAATACTTCTAACTTTAAAATATTTGGAAATACTCAATGAAAATATTTATTTATTATTAAAAAACGGACAAAATATTC
Source organism: Euprymna scolopes (assembly GCF_053919585.1). NCBI lineage: Eukaryota > Metazoa > Mollusca > Cephalopoda > Sepiida > Sepiolidae > Euprymna > Euprymna scolopes. Next base: position 3,041,860 of record NC_136484.1, read on the forward strand.
TCATATTAAAATTGTTTGTTTGCAGTTTAAAAAAATATAAATTAAATAAAATATTCGGGTTCCTTTGATAGATATAAAAGTTCAAAAACAATCCACTTACTGTTATATTTTGTTAGATTAAAATTATCCCAATATGCAATTATTATAATTATCCAAATGAAGAATTGTTTTTTCTCTTTAGAAAAATAAAAAAAAAACATGCACATTTGGACCTTTTTATAAATTACTACAGCCACATTTTAAAGCAACGAAAAATATGTTTTTATGGCCACGTGGTTGAACACCGGAAACTTTAGACACCTTTAATGTTGATCTGGTAATGACGTCATGCTGTCATGTTCACCGACCAACTCCCTCGGTAGCCGTGGCCATATCCGGGGCTCACTGCGCCAAGTAAAAAAAGTGCTCCTTATATGTGTGGTTGCCAAAAGAGCACTTTTAGATAATTGGCGCAATTACCCCCGATATGCCGCAATGACCGCAAAGTACAGTATACATATATATATATATATATATATATATATATATATATATCGCTCTTTCTCTTTTTATCTGCCTCTCTCTCTTTCTCTCTCTCTCTCTCTCTCTCTCTCTCTCTCTCTCTCTCTCTCTGTATATATATATATATATATATACATATATATATATATATATAGAGAGAGAGAGAGAGAAATAGATAGATATATCTAAAATATATAAACGTTCATTTTAAGATGGTGAGCTGAATAATAGATGTTTTAAGACAAATCGTTTCACGTTTCGAATTTCCAGTTCAAGAAAATGCATTCAGAAATTATGGAAGACTCTAAAAAAAAAAAAAAAGAAAAAAAAAGAAAGAAAAGAAAAACGCGCCAATTGCGGGAGTTTCTTGTGATTGTCAAACGGCGCTTTTGTTGAAAACGACCCAATTAAAAGTAACTTATGCGCAACGACAAGCGAAGTCATCGTTAATAGAAAACACGGCCGGCCAAAATTAGGAGAAGTGTTTATCATTTTAATAAAACAAAGAATTCATGTGATATTTCTATCGAAACTGTCAAAAAAAAGACAGTCCGGTGCTAAGTTCATTATCCGAAAGTGATTCGAATAAAAATGACTTCTTATAAAAGTACAGCTATTTTTTTATTGTTGTTGTTGTTGTTGTCATTATTATTATTATTATTATCATTATTATTATTATTATTATTATTATTATTATTATTGTTATTATTATTATTATTATTATTATTATTATTATTATTATTATGTTATTTTTACGGCTTCTCTTTTTAATCATAACTCATATACACCACCTCCACCACCACCACTACCACCATCACCACCCGACATCGTCCCAAACATTTTCAGACACGAATTTTTACTCTGCTCCGTCCCAACCCCCGGGGCCGTCGTTTATTTTCATTTTTATCTCTTCCCTGTCAATCGACGCTCGCTTTCACCTCTTTTCTGTCTTCTCTTCATATTTTATTCTCCGCTTCGCCATTTTTACAATCGATTCTTCCCGCTTTAACCACAATTCTTTTGCTGTTTCGGGTGTCTTTTTAAATTTCATTTTTTTTTCTTTTCAGGTTCGTGGGCATTCTTTCTCTCTGCGATGATTTCACCGATAGTCGGTTTGTCACGCTTAAGTTTTAAAAAGGATGTCCATTGTCCCGTTATATTTTATCGTGAAATATAATTGTTATCAATCTGAAAGGCTTCGGTTTGATGTGGCATTTTCGTTGCTAAACACGGAAGTTTAACAGACGCATCTGAAATAGTAGGCTTTGTCTGTCGGTTGATTGATCACGTTTTAATTGATAATATAACTTACTGACTGTCTGGCGTTGCCTGGTCGCTTTACCATGATATTTTGTTAGGTAATAACATTGTTCAAAGTCAGTTAGTTATTATCGATCTATCCGTCTATCTATCTATCTATTCAATGATCTTCTTAAAACAGTTTACAGTGGGAGTTATTTATTGTTTATAGAATAAAGTGTAGCATTGGGCTTTAGCTGAAGATGTTTACATAAATTAGGTTTAATAAACAAACTAACCTTGGCCAGACATACGTGGAAAGGTTGTACCTCGAGATACGTGTGCTTTTTTGAATGATGACGTAACGGAACTGAGGTCAAGAGGTCGGGAAGTGTAGTCAGTTGAGAAGAATTTGAGTTTGATCACCGAAGTGAACAGGCGTACTTCAAGCCAGGAAGCGAGGCTGTGAAGAACAAGCATGTAGAGACGAAATGCAGACTCTAGTGAAGACCATTTGAAAAAACTGAAATAACTTTATATTTTAAAAATATAAAGTGTTGTTCTGTGGTTTCGCAAAAGAAGAAAGAACAGGTCTCAATAGGTTAGTGTGTTCATCATTTCATGTTTCATCACAGAGCTCAGCAGTGAAGATAGAAGAACTCTTGAAGAAAGAAATGGTATGAAGCATATATTATTCTTATAAAAATGATACGTTTAAGTAAATATGAACTGTAATATATACCCGTGTGATAACTCTCTGATACAACATGACTCAGTTTTTGACGTCGATATCATATCTTCTGGCTAAAAAACAATACATAACATTTATACGTTTTTATCTGATCCCGTTATAAGAACAATATGTCCCACTTACCATATAACAATTTTATTTCATGCAGATTGCGTATGTATTATTATAGAATCAATCATCTGTTGTTATCATATATTACGAGGAATAATTTGCTCGGTGGACTATTTCTCAAAATAAATAAATAATAATGATAATGTCGTTCACCAAATTCAGTCTGTATTTGTTTACAATATCACGTCAGCTGATATTTGGACTTAACGAGAAGTGCCCGGGAAACCTCATTTCTTAATTATATTTAGTTTTAAAATATGCAAACAAAGAAATGATTTGCGGCGATTTTAAATAGTCCGCCTTATATCGTAAATTGGAGTCATTAATAAAAAAAATATATAATAGTGAGGTACATCCGGGATTGAACAGGGTGATAATACGATCTGTAGTCGAATGCTCAACTACTAAGCTATATCTGCAATTTATAATGAATCTTTTATTTATTTATTTTTTAAGAAGAAATGATTTAGAGAAATGTTATTATTTTTCTAGGCCAGTATAATGTAAAATATTTCCTTGTAAATATTATTCTTTTTTATCTAAGACTAATTTTAAAATCAGATTTTTTTAGATTTTTGATACGTATCGGATGAATTTCTATAAAAAAAAAAAACTTACCTAAGAACACTGCTAGGCATATAAAACAACTTTATGTGAAGTTTGCAAAAATAGGCTCAGCCGTTTAGAAACCTACGAGGAAGAAACGCATACACACACACACACACTCACACACAGACATATACACACACACACACTCACACACACACACACGTGCGCGCGCAAAGTGACTTTTATATAATAATAAAGATAGATATATCATTTTTGATGATATATCAAGTGCATTCTGTCGGCTTGTTGCTGTTAAGTTTTAAATCGTGCTTTCATTGATAACCGCACAGATTAAACGGAGATATCTACAAGATATCCATCAGTTATTATTTTCATTTCTCCCATGATAATTCTCTCCAGTTTTATCATCCTTCCCCCCACCCCTCTCTCTCTCTCCCTCTCTCTCTCTCTCTCTCTCTCTCTCTCTCTCTCTCTCTCTCTTATGTATATACTAGCAGGCCGCTCGGAGTTGCCCGATCGTAAAATACACATTAATAGCTTCTGGGCTTGACCTTTACTCCTGAGCTGAAATGGAACACGTACATCAAGTCTGCTGAAAATGGTCGCTGGAAAAATGGTGGGATCCTTCTACCGCTCCAGTAATCTCACTGCTGATGCAATTCTCTACCTATATAAAAGCCAAGTACGTTCAAGGATGGAGTACTGCTGCTACATCTGGGCAGGAGCTGCTAAAAACAGCCTATCCTGCCTTGGTAGAGTACAAAATAAACTTCGTAGCTTAGTGGAGGATGTCCTTTTTTCTTCCATGCAACCTCTCTCTCACAGAAGAGACGTTGCGAGCCTGTCTTTGTTTTATCCTTATTTCCATGGCAAGTGCTCGTCTGAGTTCCAATCACTGTGCCCCCTCTCGCCAACCTTTCACGAAAAACACCCGTCTAGCTGAAACCACTATCAATAATTTTCCCCACTCTTTATCTGTGCCTAAATCAAAACGTAGATTCCATGAACAAAGTTTCTTTCTTAGAAATGCACGCCTGTGGAACTCTCTTCCTTTTGCCTGTTTCCACCTGACTACAACTTTGATGTCTTCAAGTCCAGTATAAACAAATTCCTGATGATCCTCCCCTTGAGTAAGACACTTTATCAAATCTCCATTACTAACGATTACTACGATATTATCCCATTGATTACTGTACACGCAATAACCCTTATCCCAGAGTGGCTTCCGGGCCTTGATAAGTGGTGACTAAGATGTAAAAAAAAATTATATTTGAATTGATACAGAAATTGAGACATGAGCATGCGAGTATTATGTTTGTTCTAAAGAGTTCACTTGTTTAAGTAAAAAAAAAAAAACTACTCCAGCTGAGGTCGAAACTCAAACCTAAAGACAGTGAGTCACGTACGATAACCACTGAACCAGCGTGATACGGTCTCCAAAACTTGTTTTCAAACCTAATTATTCTTAACATAATGTGAACGATTCGCGTATGCACAGTAATGAATATGTTGCAAACAGATTTTTTTAAAATCCAATGATTCCCAAATGCCAATTTCTTTTCCAGATGAAAATCGATTAAAAAGTTTTCGACACGCCTGAATATCCTATATACCAAATTTCAAGTCTATAGATCAAAGATTCGATGAGTATATAGGTTGAGAAGTGTCCTCTTACACACACATTTTCACTTTTAAAGGCATCCTAGTAGGCCGCCCGGAGTTGCCCGGTCATAAAATACGCATAAATATTATATTTTATTAAGTGCAGATTTCTTATTTATTGTAAACAGAAATACAGTAAGTATTAAACTTAACGTTAAATTTCTTTTAAAAATTATTTTTTAAAAAAAGGAAAGAAACTGACACATGTGCATGTGTGTAATATATTTTTTCTAAACAGTTCATTTTTTTGTAAGTAAAAAAAAAAAAAATACGCGAGTTGCGATCGAAGCCATAAGGTGAGTCAAGCACGATAATCATTAGACCAGATTGACAATATCTATAAAAAAAATTTAAACCAATTAATTCTTAACATGACCTATATTTCATGTCTTACGATCGCGCATGCGCAGTCGTGAAACAATAAGTAAATAGAAAAAAACTCCGATGACCGCCAAGAACCAATTTCTAAATTTTGACCACTTAGCAATTCTTTATACCGGATGAAAACCTATTAAAAGTTGTTCACTTATCTGATTACTCTATATACCAAATTGCAAGTTTGTGAACCAAAAATTGGTACTAATGCACTTATTGATCCGCGCTATTTTTAAATCGTACTTCCAAGTTTAATTAAAGTTTTATGATATGTTTTGTATTCAATTGTAAGGTTAAAGTACAGAATAAGTGCAAAAACCCCTCCCCTCCGCATATTAAGAATGGCTTTTTTAAATAATAACGTTATTATTCCAGCACGGATCAATAAGTGTATGAGTACCCAAAAATTCATAGAGTATATCGGCTGAGACGTGTCCTCTCTCACACACATTCTCACGTTTATATATGAATAGATTTATTTTTATCTACAGGGTGGAACGATAAAAATTGTCGCCCTAAAGAAAACAATTCTACAGATTTATTCTAAAACTTTTATTCGAAAAATCAATTCAGATAAGTTATGTAGTAGAGCTATTCAATGTAGCCGCCTTCAGCCTCAATCAGCGCTTTGATACGGGTCCGGAATTGGGAGCATGGCTTTTCCACAAGCGCCAGCGAGAGCCCGGCGATTAATCGGCGGATGGCGGCGATCAGGCTGACTTTGGTGTTGTGGGAGGTCATGTTGGGGATTTTCTCGACGTATGACCAAAGTAGTCCAGCGGGTTCAGGTCGGGGGAAGAGTGGGTAGTTAGAAAAGAGTACAAAGTTCTAGCACTCTTTCTGAAGCCAAGCCTTTTTTTTTTTTTACAAGGTGGTCACCACTTATCAAGGCCCGGAAGCCACTCAGGGATAAGGGTTATTGCGAGTACAGTACGTTAGTGTGGATATTTAAAGTGTCTACTTAAGGGGGCGGTTCATCAGGAATTTGTTTACGTTGGACTTGAAGACATCCAAGTTGTAGTCAGGAAGGAAGCAGGCAGACGGAACAGAGTTCCACAGGCGTGCAGTTTCTTTGGACTTGCGTCTTTGGACTTGCGAGCCGGCCCCGAATCTTGCTGCAACACCTAGGGTCTGTCAACGACTACTTGATTACACCAGAGGATCAGCCCACTCTTCAGCACATCCAGGTACACTTTGGTCGACTTCAAAAACGTGTGGTAACGTGATGTGGTCCTCACTTAAAACCACGCCAAAGACCATAACCGTCGCCGTAAACTTCGTTGAGCTGTGGTCTCAAGCGTTGAACCATCCGACTTTGTTGTTTCCGTTGTCATGGCTTGGATCGGTAGAAAACATTGTTGAAAAAGTTGTACAGCGCCACATCTCTGATTGTATGACTTTCAGACATGATAAAAGGCTCCTATCGCTGTTGGGATTTGTACACAAGTGACCAACTAGTAGATGGTTTGAACCAAAAAAAAGTTTTCATCAAACGGAAATGGAATCATGTCGTCTTTTCTATTGAAACTGTTTTGTCAATACGCCCTGTATTTATCTATCAATTATATGCTCTCGCCTCTATCCCTTCCTCTCCATTTGTCTCACTCTCTACCTGTATAACATCTTTCTCCCCCTCTCTACATATCTCTCTCTAGCCTCTTTCTTTTATTTATTAATCTGTATACCCATTCAATCTCCTTGTTTCTGGTTATCTTTATCTCTTCTCGTTTCTCTTTCTACATCTATACCCCTTCCTTTTTTTTTCTGTTTCTTTCTCTTCTATCTACTAAGTCCCCTAGCCCCTTCTCTCCGACTCTCTTTAACTATGAACATCCTCTCCGTCTCTCTCTTTCTCTCTTTCTATCTTCCTATCTCTTTCGCTCTCTACATATATTTTTCCACTCCTCTCTCCATCTCCACCTATACCTTTCCCGTCAGTATATCTTTCCATTTCCTCCGATTTGCCTTCAATATGTGTTTCTAATTAAACGTTAAACAAACAAAACCGAAATAAGTTTACAAAGAAATAAAAAAAAAACGAAGACGCAGAAGAAGAATCTATCGGCGAGAAATGACGTCGGAAAAGAATTTTGTTGCAGTTCTTGACATAAACAAAATCTAAGACCGTTTTTTTGATTGTGTAGCAACAATGGATGCGGTAAGACGCGTAAAGCTGTCAAGCTCGCCAGAAAAGGTGGTTATATCTCAACTTTTATGAAATATATCTCCACAACTGACAAACGCTCTTAGTTTGATTTACAACCCGATTTGCTAAGTTTCGGCCGCCATTTTCAGTTTGCCAATTACAGCGCCAAAACTTAAACCAACTCTTATGGCAGAGAAATGATACGCCTTTTCTCTCCATCTTACGTTCTCTTTATCTATTAAGCTACATATCTATCTTCTATCTCTCTCTTTCCTGCTCTCTTTCTCTCTCTCTCTCTTTCTTTATTTCTCTCTCTCTATCTCTCTATCTCTCTCTCTTTCACCCGCTGTCTTTCCTCATCTATTTTTAATCTCTCTTTTCCTCTATCGTTCTTTCTCACTATTCATCTTACTTCCATTCTCTCTCTCTCTCTCTCTCTCTCTCTCTCTCTTTATTTCTTTATCTGTTTATCTTCCTTTTTTTACGTTATTTCTTTCAAAATTGCGGTTTCATTCAGAATACAATTTGTTGGTTAGTAACAGAAGTTTTATAAAAAGACAAAAAGCACTAAGAACTGATCTGTTAGTAGTTGATATTTCGCAACTACTTTTCTCTTCCCTGCAACCGCTTTCCAAAGAAGAGACTTTGTGAGCCTGTCTCTTCTCTATCATTATTTTCATAGCAAGTGCAAGGCTGAACTCCAATTTATGATTCCCCCTTGCTAAACTTTAATAAAAAAACATTCGACTAGCTACAACCGCTATATACAATTTCCCCCACTCTGTGCATTAATCTAAACGCTGATTCCATAAACAAAGCTTCTTTCCGAAAACTGCCCGTATTTTGAAAACTGTTCCGCTGACCTGTTTCCCGGTTGAATACTACATGGTAGCCTTCAAATCCTTTGAGACGTTCCCATAAATAATCAAATTTTACCCAGTTTACACCATTAATGATGACTTCATCTTATTACTTATCCTCGAGTGGCCTTCTGCCCTTGATACTTGATAACTCCCAAGTTAAAAAGAAAACTTTAGATAATTTTCACATTTCTATACGAGAGATTTTCCACTGAGAACTCATTGCACAGTTGATTCATGTTTCATGTTGAAATTATGTTTATAGAGCAAAACGCGCCGGTTTTACTAAAAATGTACGTTTAAAAATTATGTACGATCAATGTACGACTAATTGCCGCTATTGCTAATTAAAGCAACTTCGACACATGCGATCGATAGGGTTTGTCAGCGTAAAATATTATAAAACAATCTTGTAACAAACAATACCCAGAAATTTCGAAAGGTCATTTTTGGCAAATATCTTTTGAAGTCCATACCTAAAAAGATGGTGTTTATTTGCTCCCCCACTGAGCAAATTAGGCACAAGGCCGTTTTTAATGTGAGGTAAAAACCAGCTCCCCTAAAAGAAAGGGGGCACTCTGGTTACCAAAAATAATAATTGTCCCAGTATAGAGGGTTTCCCCTCCATTGACTGGTACAAATTATCTTAAGTAGCATCTGCCGGAACAGATGGTATTTATTTGCTCCCCCACCGAGCAAATTAGGCACAAGGCCAATTTTTAATGTGAGGAGTGAAGGGAGGGGGAAGGGAAAAAGGGGACCAGCTCCCGAGAGGTGGGAAATGGGAGCTGGTTAAAGGTCAGGCATGTGGGGTTGCCCCCACATCTGGTCTTTGCTAGTCATAGCCTGCAGTATCTGCCGGAACAGATGGTGTTTATTTGCTCCCCCACCGAGCAAATTAGGCACAAGGCCGTTTTTAATGTGAGGTAAAAACCAGCTCCCCTAAAAGAAAGGGGGCACTCTGGTTACCAAAAATAATAATTGTCCCAGTATAGAGGGTTTCCCCTCCATTGACTGGTACAAATTATCTTAAGTAGCATCTGCCGGAACAGATGGTATTTATTTGCTCCCCCACCGAGCAAATTAGGCACAAGGCCAATTTTTAATGTGAGGAGTGAAGGGAGGGGGAAGGGAAAAAGGGGACCAGCTCCCGAGAGGTGGGAAATGGGAGCTGGTTAAAGGTCAGGCATGTGGGGTTGCCCCCACATCTGGTCTTTGCTAGTCATAGCCTGCAGTATCTGCCGGAACAGATGGTGTTTATTTGCTCCCCCACCGAGCAAATTAGGCACAAGGCCGTTTTTAATGTGAGGTAAAAACCAGCTCCCCTAAAAGTAGGCAAAAAGGGGGCACTCTGGTTACCAAAAATAATAATTGTCCCAGTATAGAGGGTTTCCCCTCCATTGACTGGTACAAATTATCTTCAGTGCAGCATCTGCCGGAACAGATGGTGTTTATTTGCTCCCCCACTGAGCAAATTAGGCACAAGGCCGTTTTTAATGTGAGGTAAAAACCAGCTCCCCTTAAAGTAGGCAAAAAGGGGGCACTCTGGTTACCAAAAATAATAATTGTCGCAGTATAGAGGGTTTCCCCTCCATTGACTGGTACAAATTATCTTAAGTGCAGCATCTGCCGGAACAGATACTACACTTTGATCTTTTCGCCCGGACCCTATACCTAAAAAGATGGTATTTATTTGCTCCCCCACCGAGCAAATTAGGCACAAGGCCGATTTTTAATGTGAGGAGTGAAGGGAGGGGGAAGGGAAAAAGGGGACCAGCTCCCGAGAGGTGGGAAATGGGAGCTGGTTAAAGGTCAGGCATGTGGGGTTGCCCCCACATCTGGTCTTTGCTAGTCATAGCTAGTCATAGCTTGCAGCATCTGCCGGAACAGATACTACACTTTGATCTTTTCGCCCGGACCCTATACCTAAAAAGATATCTACTCAAGAAAACTCCCGATTTTTATAAAATATCCTCCTCTTACACGGACGATCTACTGAGTCAGTTAGCGCAATAAATGTTGTTATTAAAATAAACAATAAAACTTTAGTCACAGTCGCGATTATTTTTGGCAAATCCTTAAAGACTGAGACTTTTTTTTTTTGCTCAGTGTGCCATATTTTTATTTTTATTCTTTATAAAAAAGTAAACAAGTTTATTTCATTACTATTGAAATAAAAAAATAAAACGAATATAGTAAAAGTCACAACAGGATTTTTTTTTGTTGTTAATGTTTATTTATTTGTTTATTTATTTGTTTTATTTATTTATTTATGTTTGTTAAATCAAATTTTACAAGTGGCCGTTTTCTTTTCTTTAAAATTTGATTTTTGTAGCACAAACTAAATGTAACACTAGAAGATCTTTGTAAAAATAGAAGAAATCTTTAAAAACTGGGGGAATGTTTCCAATCTTGTGTGCATCTTTTGGGGTAACTAGTGGGGAGGCAAGTAGACTGGTGAGAGTCAAAAGAATGTAAAGAATACGCTGTTGTCACAGACCTACTGATCATGCATATAAAATATTTCAAAGATTATAATATTAAAAATGTTGCCCATTTCTACGATTTCCCGATTTTAATTTCAGAACAGAACTAAGTAATTAAGACGTTTGTATTATTGGTTTAATATGAGAAACCCTGACTTGTTGCCATTAAGCTCAGATTAGACTGTTTGAAATTGAGTTTGCAAAGTCAGTAAAATTTATCAAAACAATAAAAGAGATACAATCCTAAATTAGTCATTTTCCCCCTCCAGCTATGAGCGAACTAATATTGCTACCTGCGCTGATACTTCATTTTGTTTATAAGGCATTCCTTAATTTTACAGTTGCAGTAGTCAACAATTTCGCCTTTTCACTGTCTCTCTCCATTAATATAGAAAGAGAGGGAAAGAAGGGCTAATTAAAGCGGCGACGGGGGATAGGTGAAATGAAGAGGTGAACCAAAGAGAGTACTAGAAGGCGATTCCTTTGTTCGATCGGTCATTGATATACAGCAGTGATTTTCAACATTTCTGCTGGAGTGGAACCCCATGGAAACATTCCATTGGCTCACGGAACCTTCTATACAATTCTGTGCAAAAAAAAAAGAAGAAATTAAGCTGAAACGAAAATATTCTTATGATTTTTAGTGGAAATCTTTTGGTGTTGGTTGTATAAGAATATATAAAAGCAAACCAAATTATGGCAAGACAAATGTAACGAGTTTAATTATGTAAAATTTAGTATATTTAAACAATACTTATATTTTTTAAATGTATATGATAATAAAATTGATTTTCAAAATTGAATTTAACATTCTATTTATTTGTTCCTTGTTCCAATTTAGAAATTGCGAAAGCCCTGGACTGTACTGGCAGAACTCTGAAAAGCACTGATATACAGTATAATAGATGTATATTATATTAAACAAAAAACAATAAATGACACAATAATAAAACATAGTGTAGCCATAAAAAAATAAAACATGACGAAGAGTGGGGATAAAAATGAAAACTTAATTTTTTTCGTGGTATATAATAATTTTTTCGTGCCATATAATAATTCTTTCGTGACATATAATAATTTTTTCGTGGCATATAATAATTTTTTGTGGCATATAACAATTTTTTCATGGTATATAATAATTTTTTCGTGGCATATAATAATTTTTTCGTGGCATATAATCATTTTTTCGTGGTCTATAATAATTTTGTCGTGGCATATAATCATTTTTTCGTGGTATATAATCATTTTTTCATTGTATATAATAATTTTTCGTCGCATATAATAATTTTTTCATGGTATAGAATAATTTTTTCGTGGTATATAATAATTTTTTCATGGTATATAATAATTTTTTCATGGTATATAATAATTTTTTCGTGGTATATAATAATTTTTTCGTGGCATATAATAATTTTTTCGTGGCATATAATAATTTTTTCGTGGCATATAATAATTTTGTCATGGCATATAATAATTTTTTCATGGTATATAATAATTTTTTCGTGGCATATAATAATTTTTTCGTGGCATATAATAATTTTTCGTGGACAATTAATAATTTTTTCGTGGCATATAATAATTTTTTCATGGTATATAATAATTTTTTCGTGGCATATAATAATTTTTTCATGGTATATAATAATTTTTTCGTGGTATATAATCATTTTTTCATGGTATATAATATTTATTTCGTGGCATATAATAATTTTTTCATGGTATATAATAATTTTTTCTTGGTATACAATAATTATTTTGGTTGTAGATAATAATTTTTTCGTGGCATATAGTAATTTTTTCATGGTATATAATAATTTTTTTGTGGTATATAATCATTTTTTCGTGGCATATGATAATCTTTTCGTGGCATATAATAATTTTTTCGTGGTATATAATAATTTTTTCGTGGCATATAATAATTTTTCATGCTATATAATAATTATTTCATGGTATATAATAATTTTTTCATGGTATATAATAATTTCTTCGTGGAATATAAGAATTTTTTCAGGGTATATAATAATCTTTTCATGGTATATAATAATTTTTTCGTGGTATAAAATAATTTTTTCATGGTATATAATAATTTTTTCATGGTATATAATAATTTTTTCATGGTATATAATAAATTTTCGTGTCATATAATAATTTTTGTGGCGTATAATAATTATTTTCGTGGAATATAATAGTTTTCGTGGAATAAATTAACTTTTTCGTGGCATATAATAATTTTTTGTGAAATATAATAATTTTTTTGTGACATATAATAATTTTTTTCGTGGCATGTATTAACTTTTTCGTTGCATATAATAATTTTTTTCGTGAAATATTATATTTTTTCGTTTCATATGATAACTTTTTATTTGAATATCATAATTTCTTCGTTGCATATCATAATTGTTCTATGGCATAAAATAGTTTTACGTGACATATAATAAATTTTTCATGGCATATAATATTTTTTCATAGCATACAAGAACTTTTTCATGGCATATAATATTTTTTTCATAGTATACAATAATTTTTTATGGCATATAATAATTTATTTATGACATATAATAATTTTTTCATAGCATACAATAATAGTTTCATTGCATATAATAATTTTTTCGCGGCATATAATGATTTCTTTCGTGGCATATAATAATGTTTTGTGGCAAATAATAATTATTTAGTGTAACATAATAATTTTTACATGGCTGATAATTATTTTTTCGTGGCATATAATAATATTTCCGTGGCATATAATATTTTTTCGTGGCATATTATAACTTTTCCGTTGCATATAATAATTTTTTCGTGGCATATAATTTTTTGCGTGACATATAACCTTTTCGTCGCTTATAAATACTTTTCGATGAATATTATAACTTTTTTGTGGTATATAATAATGTTTTCATGGCATATAATAATATTTTCATGGTATATAATATTTTTTTCATGGCATGTAATCATTTTTTCATTTTATATAATGAATTTTATGGTTTATTATTATTCATGGCATATAATAATTTTTTCATGTAATATAATAATTTTCTCATGTCATATAATAATTTTGTCATTGCATATAATAATGTTTTCATGGCATATAATATTTTTTCATTTTATATAATGAATTTATGGTTTATTATTATTCATGGCATATAATAATTTTTTCATGTCATATAATAATTTTTCCATGGCATATAATAATTTTTCATGGCATATAATAATGTTTTCATGGCATATAATAATTTCTTCATGGAATATAATAATTTTTTTCATGGAATATAATAATTTTTTTCATGGAATATAATAATTTTTTCGTGGCATATAATAAATTTTTCATGGCATATAATAATTTTTTCATGGCATATAATAATTTTCTAATGGCATATAATACTTTTTTCGTGGCATATATTAATTTTTTCATGGCATATAATAATGTTTTCATGGAATATAATTATTTTTCAATTGCATATAATAATGTTTTCATGGCATATAATAATGTTTTCATGGCATATAATAATGTTTTCATGGCATATAATAATTTTTTCATGACATATAATAATTTTTTATGGCATATAATATTTTTTTCGTAGCAACTAATAATTCTTCATGGCATATAATAATATTTAATGGCATATAATAACTTTTTCATGGCATATAATATTTTTTTCATGGCATATGATAATGTTTTCATGGAATATAATAATTTTTTCATGACATATAATAATTTTTTCATGGCATATAATAATGTTTTCATGGCATATAATAATTTTTCATGGCATATAATAATGTTTTCATGGCATATAATAATGTTTTCATGGCATATAATAATGTTTTCGTGGCATATAATAATTTTTAGAGAAAAAAAACTATAAATTCATGCGAAAGATCAGAAGGTAGAACTTATTTACCAGATGGATCGGAATGCAACTGTACTTACGGCGCACCGACATAACTTGCATGTTAGTTCCTTCTTAACCAATTCGGAAAAGATTTTTTAAAGTAATAATCAAAATGTTCTCCATCAATATCATGTCAGCTGAAAAGTCACTTCTGATTATTGTTTAGTTTTGAAATATGAAAACAGAAATGATTTGCGGCGATTTAAAATGGTAATCTTCTTAATCGTCATGAGACATATGATGAAGCAAATAAGGAGGATCACTCCTAGGTATAAATAATTGCATAAAACATCTTATGATAGTATTACGTTTATATTCTAAAATGAAGTGATAACCGTCCTGATATTATAATGAAAAACTAAAACAATAAGATAATAAAGTATGAAAAACTCACATGCATAAAAACTCATGTGTAAAGAAACATGTGGAAAAAACATGTGGAAAAAACACATGCGTAAAAACATGTGCGTAAAGCAACATATGTAAAAACGCATGTTTAGAAACACATCTATAAACACACATCTGCAAAAATGCATATGTTAGACATACGTCTGTAATAAACACATCTTTAAAAATATATGCAAAAACACACATATATAAAAAAACACATACGTAAAAATGCATGGCAAAGTTATGAGATATAAGTATTCTAAATGTTACAAATCTGGACACAGATCATTTCTTTTAGTAATGTTTCTGTTTAGAAAACTATCTCAACAAAGTCACCTGAAACATTTACATTTTTAAGTTAAAATATGTATTCTCATTAAAATATGTTTTCTCATTAAAATATGTTTTCTCATTAAAATATGTTTTCTCATTAAAATATGTATTCTCATTAAAATATGTTTTCTCATTAAAATATGTTTTCTCATTAAAATATGTTTTCTCATTAAAATATGGTTTCTCATTAAAATATGTTTTCTCATTAAAATATGTTTTCTCATTAAAATATGTTTTCTCATTAAAATATGTTTTCTCATTAAAATATGTATTCTCATTAAAATATGTTTTCTCATTAAAATATGTTTTCTCATTAAAATATGTTTTCTCATTAAAATATGTTTTCTCATTAAAATATGGTTTCTCCTCAAAGTATTTATTCTCATTAAAATATGTTTTTTGCATTCAAATATGTTTTCTCATAAAAAATATGTATTCTAATTAAAATATATTTGCTCATTAAAATATGTTTTCTAATTAAAAATACGTTTTCTAATAAAAATGTATTTCTCATTAAAATATGTTTTCTAATTAAAATCTTTATTCTCTTTAAAATATGTACCCTCGTTAAAATATGTATTCTCATTAAAATATGTTTGTTCATTAAAACATATTTTCTAATTAAAATACGTTTTCTAATAAAAATGTATTTTCTCATTAAAATATGTTTTTTCATTAAAATATTTATTCTCTTTAAAATATGTACCCTCGTTAAAATATGTATTCTCATTAAAATATGTATTCTCATTAGAAGGAAATTATTAAGGATTCTCTTCGTATGACACAACAAACATGTGTGAAATTTTACACATTTCACTGAATACTAATTTGATAATACCTGATTGACAATTGTAGCAATCCTACACAAGAAAAGAATAAATATAAAAAACTAAGCGATGCACAACAGCAGACATAATGATATTCAATTTAAAATTACTAGCAAATTCTAGATTTCGCTTTCTCAGCAGAAGTTTCTGGAAGCAAACATTTATTTAATTACTTGGAATATGGAAAATAAGTGGCCACGGACAATTAAAATTAATTTTATACTCATATTTTTAGTTAGTGGTCGGTAACATTGGAATAAAGATCACAAGAAATCAGAATAAATTAAAGATTTATGCGATAAAACCACATAATTCATGAAAAAAAAACGGGTATGACACAGAAATTAACCTACATAAGAACATTATCAATGAGTTAAAAAATAGATTACATTGGAAGTATATGAGAATAATATTATGAACTAGCAGGACCTGTATACTGGCGTTGCCCGGTCGAAATATGACACAAAGCCAGAACAGAATCGGCAAAGAGCCTCTCCCCGGAAAAAAAATAAAACTACAACTCTTAGGGGGAAGGGGCTGCCTTGAAAAATAGCGGTCACTAGCGGCTGTGACCCAAATTAAATACTCTGGCTTTCACTTCTTGTGTATTTTCTGTTTCTTGTCTGCCTGAAGCAGCTAGCAAAAGCCACTGGCTGTGATTTTCACCACTGTTAGTTACTCGTGATTAGTGCTAATTTAGGACGATTATTTGCGTTTAATGACATTTACTGGCGTTTCTTTTTTGGAAGGGGGCGCTTATTTTTTTTGGGGGGGGGCGTTTTTGGCGTGCACTGCCTGTTTTTGCAACTGGAACTCACTGGCGACCATGATCAGCGCCAGTCTTCATTATGATGTTTCTAACTGAAATCGTCTTACTTTAATTGTTGGGCATTGTCGAGCACTGGCATTCACTGGCTTCACTAGATGCCTGTAGCGGGGAGGGATTGGTAAATATATGAGAATAATATTATCAATGAACACGCCCACAACAAAAATAAGAGCATAATAATAGTAATTGACATTTTTCTATATGAAACAGTAAAATATATCGCAAAATGTTATATTTCTGATTTTTCATTAGCAGGATCTATATAATTGATATAGAAGATGTTTTAGCGTGCGTTTGATTTCGTCAAATAAGATAAATGAAATAATGGTTCATGAAAAATTGTGTTTGCTTCATTTTTAAATGTGTTACTGTTTATCCATTCCTACTAATATTTCATGTGGGTTTTGGAAATGTTAACCGGCCGACATTAAAACTCCTGGGAATTGCACAATAAATTCTCAACTGAAAATTGCGGGGTTGAATGTCGAGAATTCTAACAATGGCCCTTTTTACACTTATCTTAATGTATTGGGTTGATTCCAACATTTTAAAATTACATTCAATTTCACTTACGAAAATGTTGTAATGACTTGAAAATTATCGATTTAATTTTTATATTTATTTTAATAAAATGATTTTTTTTAATTCTAAACAATTTTCTTTTGCTGTTTTAATTAGTCTTATTTCGGATTGCGGTGTCAGAATTCAATGCAGGGCAGATTTCGCTTCTTAGTGTTTTTTTTAACATTTTTTTTTTTTTTTTGCCTCTTGGTGTTTTTTGTTTATTTTATATTGTTCTTCATTGGAAATGCCACTCAAGCTTATAAGCAAATATGATACGAAAGATATGAAGAGACAGAAATACAGAAAAATGGGGATCCCCCAGAAAGTAAGATAAGGATAGAGAGTCGGGAAGAGAAAAAAGAACGACGAAAAGGACTTTTAATTGATTTTTATAAACAAATCTCTTTCTGAACTCTGATATTGACACCCAAATATATTAGCAATTTTCTTTAAGGAATTTTAGACAGCATAAGGCAAACGAAGAAATGTTTAAAGGGCTTAACACATTGAATACCTAAACTTCAAGTTTCAATGGTTGCTCAGACACTTTGTTGATCGTCTCATCAGTAAGACTGTGATTCACACACACACACACACACACACACACACTGTATTTTTAATCTGCTAGATTTTTTCTGGGCTTATCTGCTTATCTTAGCATGTAAAATCTCAATATAACATGTGGTCATTTTAAAAGTCGTAATCAACAAAAGTAAAACATGAACATCATTTCATTCGCGACAAAAGATGAACAAGAAACTCACAGGAATCACATTTGATCAAAATACTGATTGGAATATTCAGAATTTTTTTTTAATTAAAAGTAAAAACCCTTTGTGTTGTTTAATAATGTTTGCATTTAAAGCTATAGCAAACATCTAAATGACTACTTTAAACACAGTTCCTGATTTCAAAAAAAGAAAAATTAAAAGATTCATCTGCCTTACTTTTAATGCTAGGTTTATTTATGGTGTCTTTTAAATTCAATAAAAACCCTCCTAAATTTGCTGATGAGGAGACCTTGCTTACCAAAAAACTATATATAATTGTTCTACATAACTTGATGTATACCACAATAAAAAGCACTGTTTTCCGAAACGATCGTACAAATAATTGATTTTGTTGTGGTTCCTTCTTATGAAACTGATTTTTAATTTAATTAAAATTTGATTTTTAAATTTTTAAAAAATTTTTAAATTTTTAAATTTTAAATTATAAATCACATTACTTAATATATATATATATATATATATATATATATATATATATATAACTACTTCATTTACTCACATAAAGTTAATGTACGAAAGTATAAATTTATGTGTATACTTTAAGTATTTACTTCAAAAGTGCTCAATACGTAGGTAGAGCTAGTTAGCAATTTATTAATGAAATCAAAAGGGTGTAGTGTTTACCTGACATACACAATGGTAACCTCAAACTAATATAAATACCAGTATTTTTATATAGAAAATGTAATCCCAACCGAATAAAAAAAGCTTAATACGCAATAGAGAGTAGAGCTTATTATAAGAGAAAGAAAATGAAAACTGTAAGTTGAACTTAACAATCAAAATTTATTGTTCAGCTGAATACTCTAAATAACAATTTATAAATTCCTTATTCCGCGGAGTTCCAAAGAATGCTATTCTTGCTATTCGTCTCATCGGAGGACAGAAAGAAATCAGCAAATTATATTTGTAGCAATGCTAGAATTTATATCCAACCTGTTTTCACTTATTTTCCTTGGAAATTTATGACTACAAAAAATTGCTGTTTCACTCAATGCCATAATAGCAAATTCTCAATGATTACAGCTTGGAAATTTGCACAAACATTAAGCATGATATGAGTAAAATGTAACAGAACTGATTTTCCGGGAAACTTCTGAGTGCCTTTCGGGTGAAAATGGTTAAATTGACACTTTTGTGCTTATTAAAAAGAAATTGATGCCTTAGATTTTTATAAAACTTTCTGAAAAGTTGTAACTAACTGATTTCTATATAATTTTGTTTTTCTATACTTTGCCATAACTCTTGGGTGTGCCTCAGGGGCTCTTTTAGGGCAAATAAAAACACTCCATTTTTGGGATTATTTTACCATATTTGTCACAAAATTTTCTGTGGTTGTCTGTTTTGCAGTTTGCAGAACTCAAATTTACAATTTAAGGCCTAAAACTGCACCGTTTGTTCATTTTCACCAGGATTTGACGTCCCCTGGAGACTTTTGGGGTTAAATTGGAGGGGGGGGGCAAATGCTGAAATAGTCTGTGCACTTACGGGGACTGTGCATACTGCACTTGTTTTATTTGATTTTGGTTTAAGAAACACCTTCCACCGCTTGTAGTAATAATAAAATGATAAATATTTATTGATTTAAACGTCCGGTAAGACTAAAATCTTTAGACCATCTCCAAACAAATGTGTTTTTACGTTTGAAAAAATATAGGCACATTTAAGATGTGTTTTACGGTAATCGGGACAAAATAACCATTTTATAGTAATTGTCTGTATTTTTGAGATGATGTGTTTTCATTGATTGAGATTGTCGGACTGACTTCCTCATCTTGGTTGTTATTGTCACAACGTTTCGGCCGTTTTGTCGTCCGGCCTTCGTCAGGAGTTTTGTATCGAACTGGGGAACCGTTTGTTAGGAGTCTCGAACCCAACCCTTTATTATTATTACGGGGGGTACCGTATTCGGACTCCAGCTAGGCTTTGGGACATAGTTGCTGATTCTCTGTTTTTTGAATGTTACTTTTTCACTGCCTTCGTTCAGGATTGAACTCAGCACCTTTGGGTAGCTGTAAACTTTGATACAACGTCTAGGACCACTCGGCCATATGTAATAATAATAAAGGGTTGGGTTCGAGACTCCTAACAAACGGTTCCCCAGTTCGATACAAAACTCCTGACGAAGGCCGGAGGGCAAAACGGCCGAAACGTTGTGACAATAACAACAAAGACGAGGAAGTCAGTCCGACAATCTCAATCAATGAACCATTTTATAGTTGAACATTTAAAGATTTAGAAAGAATTTGCCAAAAATACGGGAACAAAAAACTTCATTTTAGTTGTCCCCGTACTTTTGGCACATTCAATAGTTCCCCATTAGAACTCTTTAAACTTTCGACATCATTTTATTTTTACGCTATCGAATTTCTCCTGGTGAGATGATAGCCGAAAGAGCTCTTGAGAAACTTCTGCCTATTTTATTTATATATATATATATATATATATATATATATACTAAAAAATACCCGTCGTTGACTGGGTTCAAAAACAGCCTACAGAAAATAGACTCTGATTTATGAAAGTATGATAGGTTATGAAAAGGAAGGGTTGTAAAGAGATAGTTTCGAATTTAGGGGTATTAAAACTAAAGTAAAATATGATGAAAGTAAAAATAAAATAGATAAACCTCCTAATTTATTATACCATACCTGTTCACACTGAAACACTTATCACAATATTCTGTGGATCTATATTTAAAAAAGCCTTGTTAAACTTTGTGACATATTTCCATTCTATGGAAGTCAGGCGCGAACGAACACTCCATAATTTTATTATACCATATTTCTTCAAACTGAAACATAATTATCAAAGTTTATTTACGCAGATACATATGAAAAGTCTTTATTAAAGTTTGTGCCTATTTCCATTCTATGGAGGCCAGGCGCGAAAGCAGACCCCATAATTTTATTATATCATCTCTATTTTAGTTAAAACATACTAATCAAATTATTCTTATGTACATCTATATCAAAAACACTTGTAAACGTTTTTTTTTAATTTTTAAATTTTTTATTTCCATACTTTGTGGACCAGGCGCGAACGCAGACCCCACAATTTAAATGAACCACCGTTCTGCCAGATCAAATATACCCATTCCTGTGTCTCAATACATCTATCATTATATGTAATCAGTTTGTTAAAATAGTCAACCATATAGGAGCCTATTCGTGACCACACACACACACAAACACACACACACATACATACACAGACATTCAGCTTTATATATATATATATATATATATATATATATATATATATATATATATATATATATATATATATATATATATATGCATCATCTTCTCGTTCAAACAAATGTTATTGAAGAGCACGGAATTCTTTTGTTTTATTATCTTCCTTTTCATCTCATTCAGAGGTATCTCTGTCGAAAGCGCTCGCTATGGATCCAACTTATACAATTTTACTATATATATATTAGAAAAGATTATTTCAAAGGTTTAATATATTAAAAATCTATTAGCTACCGTCATTTCTGATGCATTTCTTCGTAGCATTTTTTCGTAAAAATAGTTTTCATTATGATATTTTTTACATATCAAAAACGATCATCATCATAATAATCGTTCAGATTACTTGGAATTCCCCGGCAGTTCTCTCAATATTAAGATTCTTTCAACTACAAAAAAACTTTACAATAACAACTTCTATAGGTTTTCGGGGGTGCTGAAAATTAATATAGCATTTTAAAGTGTCGCAGAAAAATAGTTTTTATGATATGGAGAAAATACTTTTCAAAAAGTGGGGATCACTTTTCTATATAAATTTAACGGAAAATCATCATCCACTTTCTGATTATTGTGTTTTGGGGCTGCTTGCAAGCTTTTTTTTTTGTAACTTTTCGCATAGTTTCCACCTTAACAATCACTTTTAAATTACAACTTTTACACGTTTTCGTGTATCCTGAAAACGAATATTGCATTTGAATTCATTTTCTCCGTCTACAAGTGAACGAAGAAGTCATCCTAACTTTCTACAAGAGCACTACAAGGCCACATAATCGGTATCGAACAACGAAAAGCTCATAATTCTAAGTGAATTAAATGCTCGGGTTGGAAAGGACTGGTGAACATGCGATGCTCTAGGGCGTCACGGGATTGGCAGAATTAACAGCAGTTGGTTAAGGTTGCTGAAATTCTGTTCTGGACAGTCATTGGTATTCTACAATACTTTCTTCCATCAGAAAAATAAGCACAAAACTACTTGGACGAATCCCAGATTCAAGCAAGGACATCTAACTGATTTTATTATCACTCACAAACGAGATCTTGTAGATATCTCCATTGTTCGAGTCATGCATAGTGCTGAGTATGAGTCGGATCATAGGTTAGTTCGAGGAAAATTCAAGCTGCGCATGTGCAAGAGGGTACGCATGACAGGAGTTCGGGTTTAAAAACGCATTGCTGTAAACACGCTAAAGAACCAGGAGTCACTGACTTGTGTGAAGGAGAGATTGGACGGTATTATTTTGGATGGATCGTGGGAAATTGCAAAGAACAAGAAGATGTGTTAGAATTTGAAACAAGAAAAAATAAAGATTGGTTTGATGAAAATTATCAGAAAATCATTTACTTATTTCAGGAAAAACATCGTCAAGGAATGAATATATCTGTAATAAAGGACTACAAGAGACACAAGGCTATTCTTCAAAGAGAACTAAGGTAAGGGAAAACCACAAAGTGGTCTAACATATCATCGGAATTACAGTCGTCCTCTTACAGAAAAGATTCAAAAACAATGCTTGGGTTTTTTCCATCGGCTATTTGACCCCTCTTCGTCCTCGTTAGTTCCTTTGAAGTCAAAAGATAATATGTCACTCATCAAGGCGACTTCCAAAATTTTGGAGCGCTGCCAGTAAAACTTCCGTGACCTCATCTATAATCCATCTGTTGTTGATGAGGTTGTGATTGGGGGTTTACATCAATTAGAGATAAAACACTCAATGGATAACATTCCAACAATGGAGGAAGTGGATAAAGCTGTGACATAAGTCAAAACTAGAAAAGCAACATTACACATACCTGCGAAGCTCATGAAAACTGACAGTAAGAATGTGCGTCGGGCGACTTTGGACCTCATTGTGCAGAACTGAGGTGAAATCATTCGACAAGATTGGATCAATGGAATTTTGATGCCTCTATAAAAGAATAAAGGAGAAAAATCGGTCTGTGACAATCACCGTAGAAAGTACTTTTCTTGAGTTTGTTAATAAAGTTTTTGTACAAGTTTTATTAAACCGATTGTCAGGAGGAGACCTACCCATTGATGGTGTCTTAAAGTCAGTCCAGCTTTAGATCAGGAAGAGGCTATGTAAATATATTTTTCGCTCGCCAGGTACAAGAGAAATGTATTGAGCAACGAGTGACCTTGTATCAGGTCTTTGTAGACCTGATAAAAGCGTTCGACACAGTTAATAGAGATGCTTTGTGGAAGGTGCTTGGTAAGCTTGCTTGTTAAGGGAATTGCATCGGGATATGAAAGCTAGAGTTGCATTCAACAGTCAGATCTCAGATGAAATATCTATTGACAATGGTGTAAAGCAAGGAGATATTCCTGTCCTGACTCTTTTTTCTATTTTGCGGTTCTGTTTAGGCATACATTCTCAAGTTGTGACGTAAGCATCGTATGACACTTCAACCTTAGGAAATTCAACGCAAAATCAAGAGTGTTCCAAGAGCTGATCAGGGAACTTCTTTATGCAAATGATACAGACTTTCTCGCTCAGATTGAGTATGACATGCAGGTGGTTATTGAGGACGTTTCACGAGCCTGTGATGCATTCGGGCTTAAAAGCAGCTTGAAGAAAACTAAGGTGATATTCACGCCTCCTCTTGAGCCAAAAATATTGGTTAATGGTACTAGCCTTGAAGTGGTAGATGTTTTTGTCTGCCTTGAAAGTGTATTATCCAGGGATGGCTCCTTGGATGGCGAGATATACGCCCGCATTCACACTGCTTCTGATGCGTTTGGGAAACTGGAGAAGAGAGTGTGGAATGATCGTGGACTCAATATTTAGATCAAGGTGGATGTGTATATGGCATGTGTTGTCACGGTGCTTCTATATGCTGCAGAAACATGGATGACCCACGAGAGCACAATAAGGTTCTAGAACATTTCTATCTTAAGAGTCTGAGAAGAATTTTGAATATAAAGTCGCAAATACTGGACAAAGTACCACTAAAAAAGTCACCGATGCGCAGTTGCGCTAAGCAGTTCACATTGTATGTATGGGTGATGATCGTCTCCCGAAGTGACTTTTCTATGGAGAACTTACAAGTTGTAAGCGTCCACACCATAACCCAGAAAGCGCTACAAGGATGACTTAAAAGTATTCCGAGGAATACAGATATTGCTACCGACACCTGGGAAGAAACTGCAGTTGATAGTGGCGCTTGGCGGAAATTGGTAAAAATTGGCTGTGGTTCTCTTCAGGTTAAAAGGATGGAGCGTGCAAAACTGTAAAGGGCACTTGGAGGGGAGATCTGGAATTTTTTCCAGGCAACCATGCAAATTGGTTCTGTGAAATGTGTGCTCCTTCCCTCCTCTCAAAGGTAGGGTATGTGAGCCACCTGAAGTCTCACAATAACAGACCATCGTAATCAATGTTCCATAGCGATTTCATAGCGCAGTGAGTGTAATATGCAGTAAGGTTTGCAGCTCTACATCTGCACTGAGTAAAAGGCGCATGGTTATGCACAAAGAAAATATTCTTCATCAGGATACAATCAATCCCGTTAAGACATTGAACTTGGTGTGTCATGTATGTCATTGTCTCTGTAAGTCAACTCCAGGTCTTAAAAGTCACTTGAGGACACATGAGAGGATACTTAATACAGTACATGCATCTTGAGACAGCAATCATCTGTGAAGATGCTCCAATAATCATATATATATATATATATATATATATATATATATATATATATATATATATATATATATACACGTTTTATTTTTTATTACCATATCTTTCTGTTAAGTTACATTATTGTTTCGGCTACACGGATGGGGGTTTTTTGCCGTCTGTAGCGTCCTCATACTTTTACAGAAACTTTCTGTAAAAGTCTGAAGACGCTACAGACGGCCAAAAAAAAAACGGCCGTGTAGCCGAAACAATAATGTAACTTAACAGAAAGATACGGTAATAAAAAATAAACCGCATATTTTCTCTACAACAGTATTGAGCACTTTCTTCAGTTTTTATTAATTACCATCTCCACTAAATATATATATATATATATATATATATATATATATATATATATATATATATATATATATATATATATATATATATGTCACGTTTTATATGTGTTTTTACTTTCTCTACTGTTAGCATCCTCATTTTTAGAAAACAAGATTACCTCGTTAATGGATTCATTATATCAACACATTAAAGAATATAAAATTTGTCATTACAGATTGACGACCAACCTATACAAAGCCTCTTATTAATCTAATTCATTACATTCAATCTGCACGTTTAGCGATGTTAACGCTGAAGTGTGACAAACATACAAACTGACAGACAAAGCATCATATAGGATGGAATGGGCGCAACAATAAACCTTTTTTCACTTCCTTCTAGAACATCAATATTTCTCCTGTTTTTTTTTTTTTTTCATATCTAGACATTTATATTCTTTTCAATATTTAGCAGCACTTAAAGAGATGGCTGCTTAACGATACATTTACAAATTAATCGAATAAAACTTAAATACGAAGTATAAAATGTCCTAGAAAAACAAATTCTAGAAAAATGTTAATAGAATCATATTTTGAAAAGAAAAGTTAACCATAATAAAAGATAGATTTTATTTTTTATTTACTAAACGATTTGGTCTTTTGCGTTGTCGTTGTGAACCAATAAAGGAGAGGCTTTCACGTTTAGTGGTCGGTTGGGGGTCAGGGAGTCACTGAATTTAAGTCTGGCTCCGGTAAGTAGAGACAATCTGCGGTAGTTAACACGAGACAGGAGACATGTTGGAATTGAGTGAACTTATTTCCGATTGCAGCTTCTTGAAATGATTTTAACGACTAACTTTTCCGGAAGAGTTCGCATTTCCTGCACATGTCACGAATAAAAAGCACGCTTGACATCGTAGCAAAAAAGATGACGTCACACCGACCAAAATCGATTGTTCATTTTTTTCTTTTTTTTTTACGAGTTTCTTTTTAAACGACTCAAATGGCCGACCGCCATTAGACTATGAAAACGTCCCCACTCGAGTGGGTGCTGGGTTACTCCCGTCTTTGACGATTTCTTTTTTTATATTCTAAAGTTGATAAGTTGGATACAAAAGTGACATTTCTGTAAAAAGTGAAAAGCGGATTCGATTCCAATGAGAATCTTTTGATTTCTCTTCTTCGACTATCTATTGACGATCGTTTTATTCAATTCGTCAATCCATAGAATGTCCTTTCGCAAAGTTCCATCAATTTATGAAAGAGATTTTGACATGAAAACCGCTTAAAGATGTCTCTGCTATCAGTTTCAGGAAATAGATTTCGATTAAAAGCGTTTTAGTTCAGAAATTACCTTTTCACAAAAAGTACAAAGATATAAATTGTCTATAATTTTCAGTTTGGTTGATTACAAAACTGACTTTAAAATCTAGTGGGGTGTACTCTATTATTTCTCACGGCCTTTTTGCTCACAGAAAAGATGTTGCTCGTTTTATTTTCATGGCAAGTGCTCGACTGAGCTCCAATCTATAGCCCTCCCTGTAAAACATTAATAACAAGAACCTGTCTAGCTGAAAGAACTGAAATTAATTTTCTTTCATCTGTGTGTCGAATAATAAACCAAAAGTTACTCGTCCGTGAAACACAATACAAGTGAATACTTCCCAGCTGACTACAACATGTTCGTTTTTATCAAATTCAAATCTCCCACAGAAGAGACGTTGCAAGCCTATCCTTGTTTTATCGTTATTTCCATGGCAGGTGCTCGTCTGAACTCCAATCTCTGCCCCCCTCGTCAATCTTTCACGAAAAACACCCGTCTAGCTGAATCCACTGTCAAAAATTTTTCCCCACTGTTTATCTGTGCCTAAATCAAAACGTAGATTCCATGGACAAAGCTTCTTTCTTAGAACTGCACGCCTGTGGAACTCTGTTCCGTCTGCCTGCTTCCCACCTGACTACAACCTGGATGTCTTCAAGTCCAACGTTAACAAATTCCTAATGAACCGCCACCTCAAGTAAACACTTCAATAAATCTCCACACTAACGTACTGTACTTGCAATAACCCTTATACCTGAGTGGTTTCCGGGCCTTGATAAGTGGTGACCACCGTGTAAAAAAAAAATTATATAACGCTATCCTTCTATTTATTAAAACTCTACCCAGTCCCAAGTATAGTTACAATTTCTCCAAACTAACGCATAAATCCTTATCCTTAAGTGGCTTTTTGGCCTTGACAAACTTTGTGGTTCATTTAATGCCGACAAAAATTAAAAGTTTGGTTGTTACATATACGAATGGCTATGGTCGTCTTGGCTGTATGAACGAACAATTATTTCTTGTTAAAATGATGCGAGACACCTTTATGTTTTAAATCAGATTGTTTATTTACATTTTTCACTTAAAATAACAGTTTTCTTTACCGAAGTCGTTTAAAAAACATGAACTTAATTTGTATAAAGGTGTAGAAAGAACGAAAAATGATTAATGTAAAGATAGATGTCCATCCATTTTAGTTCGAGAGTTAAGGATAGTAGAAACACGGCCAGGGTTTTAAAAAATTCTGCAATCTTCAAAAAGAAGCTACTGGAATAGGAAGATGTATTATAACGAAATGAGCAGCGAATTGATAAAGAGGCCTAAGCCAACAAATCAAAAAAGCGGAGAAAAAGTAGGCTAATTCTAAAGACCATATATCATAATAATACTTATAGAAAAGACTGAGACTAGCAACAGATGCAGAGGAAGAGGCAATGGTGGAGTGAACCAAATCACAGTTCTGAAAGATATTAAGATTTTGGTCGAACTGACCGTAGAAAACAGTTTGTCGAAAGCATTGGACGTTTTGATTAATTTGACTTTTTGTTAGGAATCCGAAAATATCATTCGGGTTTCTCTGTTTTAAAATGGTGTTTTAATGGCTGATTATATCAACGACACATTTCATTGAAATCGTTACATTTCATCAAAAATCTATAAACAGGTTCGTTTGGGGACGTTTAAATGGCATTTTAATCGTTACAGAATAGTTAATATCCACGAAATAAAATACAATATGGCGCTATGTCACTTATCACGGTGTCGGATAGTGAAAAATATCCTTGGTTCAGGAATAATCTGTGAATTATATTTATTGTTTAATATAATCTTTTAGACAAACCCATAAGTAAAAATCTATTCCGTTGATAGAACTGATTTAGTTTGAGCCCTTCATATCGGAATTGTTCGGATAAAGCAGTTTGACTATCTTTTCTAAGAAATATTTACAATAGTTGTGTACTTATTGATACGATTGTCAAGGTTTTACCCAAATCTTAAGAGTGAAGATTTAATTCATGAGTTTACTGTTGGTATTTGAATGTATCAGGTTGGCAGTACTCACCTTGCGGTTTCTAATGTTTAAATTCAAATGAACATATCTCGGCTCAAACGAAAATAATCACCATCAGAATCAACATAGTTTTGCCAACGCAAAACACGGATAAGGCAGTGTTTCGTAGCCCAATTCGTTCAATGTCTGCAGGGTCGGTTAACAACGTGCGTTTGGGCATTTTTGTAGAATTGGGCCTTTTCTGTTGATTAAGGCTGTGTGTTGTTGTCGAAGTTTTTATGCATTTCATCCATTTGTTTACGGTACTTCTCAGCCGTAATAGTTTCACTTGCATTCAAAAAACTGCAATGGATGAGATTGGTCGCAGACGACCAAACATTCAGCGTAGCTTTGTTTTGGTGCAACTCTGGTTTCGTCGGTGCCTAACTACCAAACTGAGCGTCGCCAGTTTTCGTAAATAACCTATTTTTCATCGAAAGTCACAACCCGGTCGAGAAACGGGTCGTTCTTTTTGCGTCAAAGAAGGAAAGATGACACGTCATAACGACGTTTCTTTTGGTTGCCGTTACATTCGTGAGACACCCATTTATCAAGATTTTTGTCTTTTCAATTTCTCTAAAGTGTTTGAAAATCGTTGTATACGTAACGTCTAATCCAGCAGCATGTTCTTGAAAAGTTGTGCGTGGATTTGCTTCGACTAAATTCGTCTAAATTGATCGTTGTTAACATCTGATTGCCGACCAGTACGCGCGTCATCTTCAAGACTCTCACCACTGCCACGAAATTTCTTAAAGCACCACTGTGCTATGCATTCAGTAGTGGGACCTGGGTTGAATGCTTCGTTCATCGCACGAGCTATTTCAATAACGTTTAGGCCTAGCTTTAATTGAAATAAGAAAATTGTGCGAATTTGTTTTTTTCCATCTTGTTTTCAACGTTCAATATAACTGCTGTAAAACGATTGTAATTAAAACGATTATATGGAGCGAAAATACTCTTTAAAATAATATATAAATTGAAGGTATTATTACGAAAACTTATTTGAAAATACATAATTTAAAATCCAAAATTTAAAATTCTGCAAGGATTTTCATATTCACCTAATATAAGAAGTTGCACTTTATTGAAAGTGGAAGAGTCGTGATAACATTATTCCAATATTTTTCCCGGTTCCGATACAATTATCGATTCCGCACTAAATTCCCGATTTCAATACCATTACCGATGCCGATTCCGATTCTTTATTAATCTCTACATATACAACTATAAAATGGTAACCGTAAAAATCACCTCGTAAATGTGCACATATTTTCTCAATGTAAAAACACACTTGTATAGATTTAAATTTTACTGAATGTTTAAATCCATAAATACTTATATTATTATTATTATTATTATTATTATTATTATTATTATTATTATTATCATCATCATCAGCATCATCAGCATCAGCATCATCATCATCATAATCATCATCATTATTATTATCGGCAGCATCATCATCATCATTATCATTATTATTATTATTATCATCATCATCAGCAGCAGCAGCACCATCATCATCATTATTATTATTATTATAATCAGCATCATTATCATAATTATTATTATTATTATTATTATCAGCTTCATGATGATAGTGATCATCAACATCATCATCATCATCATCATCATCATCATCATCATCATCATCATCATCATTATTACCATCGTCATCATCATCATCATTATCATCATTATTATTATCATCATCATCATCATCTTCATTATTATCGTCATCATCATCATCATCATCATTATTATTATTATTACTAATGGAGTAAAAGATAGCTATTATTTATTCATAACAAGATAAACAGTTGTTATTACTACTACTACTACTACTACTACTACTACTACTACTACCAGCAGTGGGAGTTTTTTTTCAACAAAATAAATAAAAAAAGATAATTAAAGGTGTGTTTCGGCACCGGAAAACAGGCACAATTTTTTTCCGATTCCGATAATGACCTCGATACCCCCAAAAGTCTCGAATTTTCCGATTCCGATTTTGATTAATCGTCCCAACACTAAAAGGGAAGCCATAAGTAAATCTTCTATTGAACGGAGGCGCGAAAAGTCTGTTTTCGAATCTGAATTGTTTTGCTTGCTTGTTTCGTTTGACGTCATATCAAACCTTTTCGGGTTATTTAATGCCGAGTCCAGTTATTTTGGAAACAGATTTTATGCTTCACATTCTTTATATTTTCAAATATTTATTTTGTTTGGTTTGGTTGGTTTACGGCATATCAACCCTTTTTGGGTTATTTAATGCAAAATCCAGTTATTTTTAAAATAGTATTCATGTTGCATCTTGTATCTTCAATCGCTGGTTTGTAGTGTTTGGTTGTTTAGTTGTTTGTTTGTTTTATTGTGGATTTTTTTCGTTTTTGTTCCTTGCCCTGCAGAACATGAATGAGTTTTACAATGGAGAGGAGAAAGGGTTTCAGTATTAATGTTTTCTACATTTTAAGTTATTAAATCTGTCAAGAAGTGGAGGAGATAGAAAGAGGAAAGGGAAATTGGAAGAAATAAAGAGGGGAAAGCTGTGCTATTTTTTTGTTGATTTTTTAGGGGGGGCAGAACATGATTAAGCTTTTCAAAAGGAAGTAGAAAAATAAAAAGCATTAATGTTTGGTGTATTGCATCTCAGGAAGCCAATATCTTCAGACAACCTGATCTGATAGCCCTAGTTTCGAATTTGAAGATTGTAAAAAAGAACACGGATAACGTAATGACTCCATAAAGCTGTTCATGAAAATATTTCAAGTTTCAATTGCATCCATCTTCTCATTCTTTTTGTCTTCCACCTGTATCTCTTCCGGCACAAGAAACAGTAGAGCACGAGAGTTGTGGTCTACCCGGTTTTCACCAACGTTGAGAAATTAGCTTCTTCTCAAGAGAGATACCTCTTTCCCGACACTTTGAACACCATTTTTTATTTTATTAAATTCAATCTAAGTTCAAACAAATTTTTTTTTGTTATATGATAGTACTGCGTTTCTTTCGACAGCTACAACACTAACAAACAGTTTAAAACAATTATTTAAAAAAAAAAAAAACTTAAAGGAATGGTAATAAAAATCCCCAGTTTGATGTAAGACTAATAAACGCTGAGAGACGACAAAATACCTCAGATCTCAACTAGTCAAAACAAGTTGTAATGACAGTCGAGATTCATATCTTGAGAAGGAAAATTGTTGTGTTCAACCACCAGCCTCTTATTTCTGTTCCGGCTCGTCCCTAAGAGATACAAGCTACCAGGTATTATCTTCTCCTTCCGTGGAACTTGCTGTTCGTTTAAAGTACTCTACCTAGAAATTCCGAGATTTCATTCCCTGTTACTTTTGTTCCCCTCCAGACTGCCACCTTAACGGAATTTTATTTAGCCCTCGGCCTTATCTATTAAACTGAGTCCATGTGTTACTTTGTACGGCACCATCACGTTGACATACCAGTTCTCGCCAGATCACCGGAGTTAAGCAATATTGAGCTTGGTCAGTGCCATATGGGTGACCATTTCGGAAGGCTAGGTGCTGTATGTACATTCTGAGAGGTTGGGAGTGGGGCCAGTACCCTCACCCTTAAAAAAGAATTCCTCATTACGAAATCATCTTCAAACGTTGTGAATAACCTATACCCTTCCAGAGGCTCAAGGCTATGACTGGATGGATGTGTAACCTTGATACGTTGGCAAACAGGTAAATAGCAATTCTCATTTTATGAAACAAGAAAAACAGGTAAGATATGTTAAATCGGTAATGTTTGCCCTGGGATTCAACTTAGCTGTGCAAGAGTGGTATGCTTAGAGGTAGAGGATTACAACTGTAACCGAGTGTTTTGTTGTTTTTTTCTATTATTACATTTTTGTGGTTGTTGAGTGCCTTAAAACAAATACAAAATGTCATCGAATAATATCCATGAAAAATGCTAATGAAATTGGATCCTTTAAAGCGTAAATTAAGCTCAGTTCAAACGCGAACAAATAGACCCCCAAAACCAAAGAAGGCCAACGGATTTAGTTAACAATGACTCAAAAATGGACAACAGCAAAACAAGATAAAAAAAAATAGATAACCATGTCAATCGATTCGTTGGAGACGTGACTTTCTAGACGATATCGACATTGAAGGTTTTGTAATATCGATTTTCACTGAGTCAGGTTACCGCCATATGATGAAGCCGGAATGGTCGGGACACACACTAGATCTCTTCTGTCTTAAGTAGCATCTATGACACTCACGTTAGATGTCGCTCTGTTTGCATCGAGTTAAAAGAAACGTCTATTTTCCTGCACATGCGCAGTTTGTTTTGTGAGCGTGCAATTCTAAGATGGCGTCACCTTTTTGTATTTTGTCTGTTGTTTTTTTTATTTGCTTTGAATTCATGTTGCCACCAATCTCTTTTTTTTCTCTTACTTTCATCCTTTTTCCGTTTTCACCGATTTCTTTTTCTTTGTTTGAAACATTCACGGGTTGATTTATTTTCTTTGTTTGTTTTTTAACAATTTTATTTGTTTTGTATATCCCAATCTCTTTGTAGATTTCGGCGGGCAAAGTTTATGCGTGCAGATGTCAAAATGAAACGCGCCTCGCATATTGCTTCGCTGCTTTACGACTGCGTGTGTTTGAGTGAGTATGTGTGTGCGTGTGTGTGTGTGTGCATGTGTGTGCAGTTATACAGATGTGTGTGTATTGTCTTGTGTGTCTGTGTGTGTCAGTGTGTGTATGCGTGTGTATCGTTGTATTCCATACTCTTCACGTGCGAAGGTAAAATTGGATTTCGACCCATTTCGTACGGGCGTGTTCGCTCATGGGTGTGCGTGTTAACAAAATGGCGTTTGTGTTTTAGTACATGCAATTGTGAGGCGATAAAGAAGACGAGAAAAAAGATAAAGAATCACAAAATGTAGTAGTAGTAGTAGTAGTAGTAGTAGTAGTAGTAAGTAAAATAGAAGAAAAAGAGAAAAGTTCAAGGACAAAAAAGAATGAAATAATAATAATGTGGACGAAGAAAGTATAAAAAGAAGAAAAATAAAAAGAAGAAAAAATAAAAAGAAGAAAAAATTAAATAAGAACGAAATAAGGTGGAATAAGAAGAAAGAGTAAATAAAACAAAGAAAAGGAAAAAATAACGAAAGAAAGAAAAACACATGAAAAAAAGCAATACAGACGACAAATAAATAAAAGAGAAAGAAAATAAGAATGGTAAAGAAAGACGAATAGGTGAGAGTGAAAAAATAAAAAAGAAGCAAAGAAAAGAAGAAAAGGCAAAAAATGAAGAAGACAAAAAAGAAGACAAAAAAGAAAAAGAAGATGAAAGAATCCAAGTAGAAGAAGAGAAACGAAAAAAATCCAACCTTTCATCAATAGGCGTGTTTACTTGAATGCATTTCATAATTGGATGACCAAGTTCATCAGAAGAGAAACGCTGTCTTAATCCACACACCGACACTTGATGGTCGGGAAGGGAGGAGGGCTCTGTTGGATTGGGCGGCTCCCCGTCTGCACGTGTTGGTCAGCAGAAAATGCCACAAAAAAGGTCCAGGTAATCAGCAGTAACTCGTAAGTTGGTGTTGTCCACGAAAAATAATAGGAAAGATAAAAGTAAAAACGAAACTCTTTTGTTGAACACTGAGGTGCGGAGGGAGGGAGAACATGGTTGAATAGCTTTCTCGACCAAACGCATTTACTCAAGAGAGCGCGTGTATCTATATTTGCGCGTTGCCTCTGCCTGCGTACCTGCGTTCACTTGCGTGTGCATGTGTGTGAGTGTGTAAAACAAAACAAAACGGATATTCATAATGTGCTTCCAATTTGTACGCTTAGCGATGCAAGTGCTACTTCAAGCTGAAACGTGAAAGATCAAAGCAGATGCAATTTGAAATATAATTGTGACAAACCAGATAAAGTTTCAAACTTTAGACTGACAGACTGGCTGTCTCATAACAAATAAACCATTTCTGACAGGCCTACAAGCATCTTCTCATATAGATATTTCCCAAAAGAATCACTTGCCTCCTTGGAAGCGGATTCTTAATTTTAACCTAACTTTAATCCAAACTTAACCTGACCACCAGATAGCAAAAAATGTATCTGTTAATTAGTGAAGAAGTCCCTGTTTCTAAAGGAAGTTATTGCGATTCAAGTTTTAGGGATATAGATGTATCATCACACCCAACACTCAAATATTCATAAACTATGGTCAGTTTGAATTGCGTACGAGGCACCATCGTTATTCCAATGTCAAGTGCTCGGCTGAGCTTCAATCTATGCCTCCTTGTCAAACTTTTACAAAAAACACTCTTTCTAGCTACCGCAACTATCCACAGTATCTGCCAATTTCTATCTGTGGCTAAATTTAAAGTCAAATTCCATGAGTAAAGTTTCTTTCCTAGAACTTCTTGCCAGTGGAACTCTGTTTCGCTCGCTTGCTTTCCAGCTGACTGCAATATGGTCATCTTCAAGTCCAATATAAACAAGTTCTTCCATTTCTTCCACATTTCTACCATTAATTATTAACACACTGTTCCCAGTGACTACCGTACACTCATTAACCCTTATCCTCGAATGGACTTCCGACCTTGATAAATGATGACTCTCATGTAAAAAGAAAAAAATCCCCCTGTACAAAAGTTTGTTAGAAAAACCTGGCCTGATTGTACTTCACCCCACAAGTAAAGTTTGCTAAAATATTCATAATTACATTTCGTATTCCAAGGCGAATTTAGATGCCCTCGGCGCAACTATAAACTGGTTCATACGAGAAAATATGCTTGTTATCCAATTGATGCTGCCAATAACAACAATACTTGGCTGGATACACCATTAGAGTTACTTGTCTTGGAATTTGTTCAGATCAAAAAACCACAAGAAAGATAAACGATAACAGAATTTATTGGTCAATCGGGAAAAGCAAAATTAATGTTTTACTAATTTTACGTTTGACAGATAAAAAAGAGACTTTAATGGAATATTCAAATAATTATGTATCTCATATAAATAAATAAAAGCCCCTTTGATTTCTGACAAGTAAAACAAAGCAAAAAAAATCTATATATTAATACGATAACGTGAGTTCTTTTGTGTATCACATCTTTTTTTGCCATCTGAGTGGCTGTCGTTGCTATGACCTTCCGTTTTTTGTAATAAATAATTTTACTAAGAATCTTTTATAAGTTTTAGTTTCAGTTTCGATTCAAGTTGATGCACCCGAGTCATTTTACGACTAGGCTACGCTAGCTTAAATAAATACTTTTGCATTTTAAGCGTAAATAACGAACCATGCGGCCGCAGCCGTGATTGAACTCGCTACACGAGTTTGTGGTGTAATTTAAATCTTTTCCGTAGCTGAATATATGTTTCGCTAGGACTATCAAGTGTATTTTTATAGTAACGCCATCACTAGATGGGTTGCCTACCACGGCTTAAGAGAGGCCCATCTACCTTTGAGAGAAGGATAGAGCGCGCCAGTTTCCCAACCTGATATTTTACCTCGCCTTCCCAAATGGTCACTTATCTGGTACTGGCCGGCTCGACGTTGCTTAACTTCGGTGATCTGGCGAGAACCGGTGTGTCAATAATATAAATAATATCAAGGTGTCTCTATTTACGCTGGCCGTCCACAAAATGCCAGCATTAATATATAACATATGAAAGAGTCGGCTGTGGAATTTCCACCGGTCCTGCTAGTTGATCATTTTTTACGGTTTATTAAGAAAAAAACATGAGAGGGCGATCAACAAAAAATACTTTACAACTAAAAATCAGTTAAAGTAAATATTCAAGATTTAAATGAGATATTTTGTCTTTCTTTCTTCCATGTTATCTATTTATCTACCTACCTATCTATCTATCTATCTATCTATCTATCTACCTCGTTCTCCCTGTCTATATCCTTCTATATCTCTCTTTCACTATCACTTTATCTTTCTGAGTTTCTCTTGCTCTCTTTCTCATATTCCCACTCTCTTTCTTTCTCTCTTTTTCTCTCCCTCTTTATTTATCTATATTTCTCTTTTCGTGTCCTTTTTTCTAAGGAGCCCTATTCACGCCTATAAAAGCACATTCGTCCCGGTCTTCGATTTTCTCATAAAAATCGAATCCATTTTCTGTAATTTTCATATTTCTTTTATATTTTTTTCTTTCCATTAAGTTTATGTCTTGTGTTTATTCTGTTTTATGGCTGCTAATTTACAACCGAATTACAAAAAGAAACAAAGACGATCCGAGTAAAGAACATTTAGTGACTGAACTTAAAGACGTTTACATCTTTGCCCAAAACATACGCGCACACATGCATGAACACATAGATATACGTACGCATACACAACCACTCATTAGAATAGAAGCATTTATATTGACTAAGGAAATACATAAATATGTTGAGCAATACATATACTTAGCAGAGATTAACAAGTTCATTCGTTACTGAGTTTGACGGCATGTCAACCATCTTGGGTGATTTTATGCCGAAGCCTTACGTACGATTATTTGCAAATGAATTTGTTTTGAAGGTTTATATTTTGTAAACAAAAAGTAAACGATGAAATCCTTACAGTGTCATATATTATATGCATATATGTTGGAGCGACTAGAATATAAACAAAAGGGCAGATAACCTCTAACTTTAAAGCACTCAGGGAGTAAAATAAACACCACAGAATCTCTTATAAAAACACCCCTCTCTCTCTCTCTCTCTCTCTCTCTCTCTCTCTCTATATATATATATATATATATATATATATATATATATATATATATATAGAAAGGGGCGCGGTGGATACTAGAAAGCTGATTGGCTAACTAAAATCCTCAACATATATAAAAACAAGTAAACAACCACAGAATTCGCGCATAAGCCTGTCGAATCCTATAGTGGATGAAACGCAGAATATTCAGTGTAGCTTAATCGCCATATATATTTTATAAATTACTAACTAGCTCTACCTACGTATTGAGCACTT
This sequence comes from Euprymna scolopes, assembly GCF_053919585.1. NCBI lineage: Eukaryota > Metazoa > Mollusca > Cephalopoda > Sepiida > Sepiolidae > Euprymna > Euprymna scolopes. The sequence continues at coordinate 3,079,727 of NC_136484.1, forward strand.
TTGAAGTAAATACTTAAAGTTTACGCATAAATCTATACTTTCGAAAATAATTTTATGTGAGTAAATGAAGTAGTTATATAGGTATATATATATGTGTGTGTATGTGTGTATATGTATATGTGTGTGTGCGTGTGTTAATCATGTTGACACAACGGTTCTCGTCAGATCACCGAAGTCAGTACCAAAATGGGTGAGTATTTGGGAATTGCAGGTGTTGTTGTTGCTTTCTGTTTATCTCGGCATCGTTTTTAGCCAATCCTTGGCCTCTCTTTGCCATTGGACCCAAGCAATGCCGAATCAGGAGAGGTGTGATTGGGATTGTACTATCCTTCCCTCACAATTACAGGCGCAACTGCTCTTACAGGCATTTCCATGGTCTCGAGACTAAATGAAGGCAGCGATATATATATATATATATATATATATATATATATATATATATATATATATGTATGTATATTCACAAAATCAAGAAAATCATAATAAGAAAATGAAAGTATATTATGTATTTTCATATTCGTTACAATTGCTTCGTGACTATTCGAACAATTTCAAACAGTATGTCATTCAAAAATATTCCTAAACAGCCACCCTTCAAGCGCCAAAGTAAATTATTGTTAAAGAGAGAAATCAATTTAGTCCACCTCCACCCCAACTCTTCTATGTTTTTACTTTAGTTTCCGTTAGTCATAAAATTTATATATCGCCCCATTTTCGTATTTCTACTTTTTAAATTATATTTCGACCAAATTCCTCTCTTAATATTACATTAATCCACTGTGTTTTTAATTAATTACTTATCTTCTCCAAATCATGTATTTGATTAATTTTTTAAAAACTAAATTTCACCTTAAATTTTAGTTTATATTTATGTTCCAACTACGTTTTCTTCAATTTACGATAGGTTCGTATTATTTGTTTTTTACATCTATGATATCATAATTAATTTTTCTTAATATTTTTTCTTAAGACGAAATTGTAATTAAAAGGTTAATTTTAAAAATTATTTATAAAAATTATCTGCATTCCATACTTGTTATGTCAGTAATTTAATTTTTTAATTTATCTTTTTAATTTTTACCATTATTGTATTCTATGTCAATTTATATCATTATTGTATTCTATTTTAAGCTCTTTTATTTTTCTCTTTAAGGGAGATAACTCTGTTTATTAATTTACTATCAATTTAAATATTTCTCTAAGTTTTAGGCGTTCATGTTTTAATATTTTGACTGTAGTATTTATTAATCACTCTCGTTTAACTTTAACTTGTTATTCTAACATTTACAGTTAATTTTTGATTAAATTTATTCTCTTCAATCTTAGCCTGTCTCAATATAAGATTTCTTTCCATTCTTTTGTTGCTCGGGTATAATTTTATTATCCAAAATGATTCTTAGAACCAAAACTCCTTCTATTTCTCCTATTTAGGTTATGATTATTTCATTTCCTATATATTAATTTAAAGATCTACTAATTTATTCATTTATTGAAACATTTTAAAATCTTAGTATTAAATTATAGAAATCTCTTAGCACACTTACAATTTCACCCTCAATATTTTCTCTACATTTTTTAATTCTAAATTTACTTCAGTTAGGTTGTAGGCGTCATAACAGGAATTTTTTCTATGAAGACAGCATTTTATAGCATCCAACTTTTTGTTTAAGATTTCCTCTTTAGAATTCACTATGCAGTATGCTTCAAGTAAGCAAAGATTATATCTTTTTGATTTTCTTAGTTTATACTTTCTAACCTTATCTACTATTGAACATTTAAATTCAAACATTTAAATTCAAACTCGTTTTATTTTGACATTCCTCAAGTCTTCACCTTGTAAGGGAGATAACTCTGTTTATTAATTTACGATCAATTTAACTATTTCTCTAGGTTTTAGGCTTTCGTATTTTAATATTTTGACTGTAGTATTTGTTAATCTCGTTTAACTTTAACGTGTTATTCTAACATTTATACTTTAATTTCTCATTTATTTTAATTTTTGATTAAATATATTCTCCTTAATCTTAGCTTATCTGTCTCAATACTTTTGTTGCTCGGGTATAATTTTATTATCCAAAAGGATTCTTCAAACAAAAAATTACTTCTATTTAGGTTATGATTATTTCATTTCCTATATATTAATTTAAAAGATCTACTAATTTATTCATTTCTTGAAACATTTTAAAATCTTAGTATTAAATTATAGAAATCTCTTTGCATATAAGCACAGATTATATCTTTTTGGTTTACTTAGTTTATACTTTCTAGCCTTATCTATTATTGATCATTTAAATTCAAACTCTCGTTTTATTTCTACCTAATGCAGGAGTGTTCCTCGTCTTATTTTCAATAATATTTTTCTACCTTTATTTTTATCATTATCCTTATCCCTATCTGTTCATTCTCTAGTCCAATTTTAAAAGGTAAAACATGGTTTCGGTATTTTTCTTTAAAAAGCATTCCGTCCCCCCTAGGTATATCTTTTTATTATTATTCATCTCAACTTCACCTTTGTGTACAAATTCAGAAATTAAGCAATTGCCCTGCAATGGACATTCGTTAGGTATTTTACAGTTACATTTTCTCCCGAAATTTAGTTCACCTGATTCAATCTTATTCACGATTTTTTTTACTATTATTTGAACATATTATCGTCTTGCCCAAATTGGTAGCGGTTGAAAATGAGAGTTTAACTGTGTTTTTATTAATTATTTTGGGGGAGTAATCAATTATTTTGTAAAATATTTTAACGATATTATTTTGAATATGTTCGCTAAAAGGCGGATTAAACCAGACTTACTAAATAATTCACTATTTTACAATTGCAGTCTACAGTTATTTCTAATTTAAGTTCATTAAAATATTTTAATTTTCTTTCTGTATTTTTTCTATGATTCGATCGCTTGAATTAACTAAAAATAATGCATTACATATACATAGCCCCCATTTAAACCCGGTATTTTTATATATCTCCTTCAGTATATATATATATATATATATATAGAGAGAGAGAGAGAGAGAGAGAGAGAGAGAGAGAGAGAGATAGATAGATAGATAGATAGATAGATAGATAGATAGATAGATAGATAGATAGATAGTCATCTACTTGGTAACAGTTCTTTCCTCCAATCTATGGGATCAGCGCACATAAACGATATGCTCACATGTCTATTTGTATAACATTTTGACTCTACTTTAAAAGTGCTTGATTTACAGAACAAAAGCTTCACAGAACGCAAAGCAATCAGAAGGCACGATCATTTAAGAAAGTGCTCTTCCCAAGAAGGAAGGTTAAAAATAGTCACCAACAAGCAGACAGTTTCGCTGTAGCACAGTTCTTATACGAGATGTCTTCAATAAGTTTCAAGACGTTATTCGTATGGTAACTTTTATTGATACTATACGCATGAAAGTATAATCGTGCCTTTCAGATTATTCTCCTTCGGCTGCAATTCACTTGTTGTAACGTTCCTTTCTCTGAAAGGCACCATGGAAGTCCTCTTATGTGAACGTGTCAATGCCCCTCGTCACAGCTTCTCCTTAATTGTCTCATAGCGATAACCTGTAATTTCATGTAAAGTCACAAGAAGCAAGGCTTGAATTATAGGGAGGATGAGGAACTGTCTTCGTGCGCATCTTGGCCAAATAGTCTGTGACAAGTGTGAAGTTGTGGACTGGTGTATTGTTCTGGTGGACATGCCACTGACCCGCTTTGGAGAGTGTTGTCTTCTCCGACGGAATCTCTTCCTGAACACCCTAAAAACATCAACATATTATTCCTTGTTGCTTGTCTGTCCAGTGGGAACCAACGCATTTAGATCATGCTGGTGCTGTCAAGAAAAAGAGTCATCATAAGTTTCTGTGTGGATTTGCTCTATCTGACCTTCTTGGGTCTGGGAGAACAACCATGCTCCCACTGGGAACTGTTGCTTGGTCTCTGGGTCATAGCAGTAGATCCAGATATCATCATAGGTCACAGAAAAAAAAGAACTGTGGGATTTGAATTGATCGGCTAGACCATCTCTATGTTGTCATGACAACGTCTTTCTTTCTTATCTTCTCTTAGCACACTTGAGACAAACTTCTCACAAATCTTCCCCATCTCCAGTTTCTCGGGAATAATTATGTACAATTCCTACACTGATATAAAACTGTGCACTTATTGTCACTATGGACACACTACGGTCCTTATACATGAAATTCTTTATTTGGCTAATCAACTCTAGTATTATTATTATTATTATTATTATTATTATTATTATTATTATTACATTTTCACCCCAAAAAGGCAAATTGCCACTTTGATGTAGGGTGCTACTATAAGGGACATAAGGATCAGGGGTACTGTGTAGGGAGTTTGGCAGCAAGATGTGGGTTCACGTTACACTTGGTCTTTTGCATGTCAGTACAGTTGGGGAAGCAGGGACCCGGAAGGGAATTCCAAAGTCTAGCGGTTCTGAGGAAGAAAATACTGGAGTAGAAGGCTCTGCAACATCTTGGGATCTCTACTGTGAAGGGGTGGGATTTAGCTGCTTGTCGGGTTTGTCGTGGGTATTTACATCGAGGGGGTACAAGTGCTGTGAGTTCGTCAGAACATTCATCGTTAAAGTACTTGTAGAACAGGCAGAGGGATGCAACATTTCGTCGATGGGACAGAGGCTGAAGCGTAGATGACAGTTCAGGACCTATCAGATTGGCGACTCTCTTTTGAATCTTGTCTAGGAGCGAGAGACTAGTGGCAGATTCACCAGCCAAATATGACAACAATACTCCATATATGGGCGAATGGTGGGGTTATAGAGGTACAGGATACTTTTGGGCGTTAGTAGCTTTCTAGCACGGTAGAGAGAATCCACCTTCTTCGCAACAGTCCTTGCAATACTCTCAATGTAATTGTTCCAACTCATGTTTCCTGTGTGCGTTAGGCCAAGGATTTTAAAGGATGTACTTTCAGATAAAGAGTAATTAGCCATTGGTGTTGGTAGTAGAGAAGATTTCTTGTAGTTATTGAAGGAAACAAGTTTAGTCTTTGCAGCATTGAATGTGACCATCGATTTTTGTCCCCATTCCACTACAGATGGGAGTTCATCTCTAGTGTTTCTGCCATTTCTTTAGATATGTTTTCATTTTTTTTCTTGTCTTGTCTGTTATAGAGCGTGGTGTCGTCAGCATATATACTCATCTCTCAGACAATTTTGTCAGGAAGGTCATTTATGAATATTAGGATAGACCCCTGAGGCACTCCCGCATTTAAATCATATTGTTTCGATGTACAACCGTCGAGGACACCCTGGATTTTTCTCTTATCTAAGAAAGATTTAATTATGTTATGTGTTCTTCCAGTGATACCGTATGATCTGATTTTCCTGATCTGATTACCCTGCCAAAAGCCTTAAATATATCTAGAGCTACCGCTCTACTCTCCCCCGCTTTGTCAAGTGAATTGTATATACGTTCTGAGATTACAGTTAGGATATCTTTTGTGGAACGAGCTTGCCTAAATCCATATTGTTGGTCAGTCAGAATTTAGCATCAGTAAGGTGATGGACTAGAGCTTGATTAATTATGGCCTAAAATATTTTGGCGAAAAAAGGGAGGAGGCTAATGGGGCGATAGTTTACCGGGTCATTTCTTTCGCCAGAATTCTTGAAAACTAGTACTACAGAAGCAGTTTTCCAGCAGGTAGGAAAGCATGATTCATTAAGGCATTTGTTGTAAAGTTTGGAGATAACTGGAGCTACTTCGGCTGAGTACTTTTTTAATAGCACAGCCGGGATAAGATCAGGTCAACATGCTTTTGCAGTGTCAAGATTTCTGATGATAGCATGCACCTGAGAACGGGTGATTTTCAGATCGTCTAGTGTGGCGTCTATCGGCAAATGAAAGTCAGGGAGGATGCGGTTAGCAGGGTCCAGTGTGGAGTTGGGGGCAAACCGACTGTCAAGCATGTTAACCTTCTCAGTTGCAGAGCAAACAACCTCATGATTGTTGGATAGTGGGGGAATTGTTGATTGCCCATTATTTACTACACTGTTGTAGATTTTCCAGAAGTCACGGGTTCCTAATTTCTTTGCTTCGATGCGTTTTTTGGTGGTTTTCAGTATATTCTCTCTTAGCTGTCGCTATTTCTTTCTTACAGTTATTTCTGGCTTCTATATCTTCTGTCTGTTTGAACTGGACTTATGTCGGTTAAATTTGCGGTACGCATGCTGCCTTTGCGCTATGGCAGCTGCACAAGTAGAAGTAAACCATTGGAGAGAGTGGGGCTTGCTATAAAATTTGTGCGTGGAAACATGTGCTTCAATTGTCGTTTTGAACCATTCAGTGGTCTCATTTGCGCAATGTTCACAAGAAGTGAAAAGATATTTTGTCATGGGGCGTCCCTGATGAGATCCCTGATGGCTTTCCAGTCAGTTTTTTATAATATCTCGTTGTTTTGAGCAGCGGCTCTTAGGCTTTGGGTCTAGAGTTTAGGGCGATTTCAACCATTACCAATGCATGATCGGCGTTACCAATTGGGCTCTGGACATTCGTTACACAATCATCGGGAGCTGTGGTCAGAAACAGATCTAGAAGTGATGCGTGTTGTTCTTGCTGGTCTGGGAAACGAGTTGGAACGTAACCATCTGTGATAGAGAATGAGATATAGAGAAGTTGTGTGTTGTGGTACCAGCTGCGTCTGTGTAAGTAGAAACTCCAGGCCAGTTGCTGTGGTGGACATTGAAGTCACCAAATACATGCACTTGTGCGCTAGTATCAATAAAAAGTGCTGTATCTTTGCCGTCAGAGACCTTGTTTATTAGGGTATAGTCCTGGGTCGAGAGAGAGCGGCAGAGAAAATAAAATTTGCTAATGTTATGTCGCATGTTAAGTCTAAAGCACATAAAGGTTTGATCGTCCGATTCTAGTTTAGTTTCTCTAGTCAAGGGGAGGGTGTTTTGAATATAGACTCCGAGCCCGTGCATATGTCTGTCGGAGTCCTTACGGCAGAGTGGGTGATATCCGGGCATGTTAAAGTAGTTATAGAGGATGGAGGAGTGTAGGTTAGTCTCACTTAGTACTAAGATATCCGGGGTGTTTTGTAAGGAGAAATGCTTCAACATCATTTAAATTAGTTCTAAGCCCACGGATGTTCGTAAATGCGAGCCTCAAGAGAGAAGGCAGGTTTTGTTTGGGTTTAGACCTGGTTTTAGCGTAATTTTTGATTGTACTGTCATTTTTTTAAAGAGTTTCAGTTTAGGTAAGGTGTGCTGAACAAGTGGTTATTCAGAAAACCAGACATCGTATTCTTACTTCCTTGCTCCTCCCACACCTTTCATCATCACTCACAGCCTCCCTGCCTTTTTTTGGAATTTCTTATGCCATTGAAAAACTGATGCTGGATGTATGAAGTCCGAAGCATTCCATACGCATTTTTCCAAGTTTAAAACAGAATTTTATTTCATATCTATCTATCTATCTATCTATCTTTCTATCTATCTATCTTTCTATGTTAGACTGTTCATATTTAGATATCTATCGAGTTAACTATATATATATATATATATATATATATATATATATAAACACAAATATATATATATAACTACTTCATTTAATCACATAAATTAATATATGAAAGTATAAATTTATGCGTAAACTTTAAGTATTTACTTAAACAGTGCTCAATACATAGGTAGAGCTAGGTAGTATATTGTAAAATATATATGGCGACTAAGCTACACTGAATATTCCGCGTTTCATCAACTTTGGGTTTCTTTAGGCTTATGCGAGCATTTTGTGGTTGTTTCGCGTTTTTATATACGCACCTTCTATTGAGTTTTTAGTTAGTCAATCAGCTTTCTAGTTTCCACCGCACCCTTCCTAATCAGTCAATGTGCAGGCACTTACAGAACAAAGGACCAGTTGACCTCCGGTTGACCCGGTCTTTTGTGTGTGCTAGAGAGAGAGAGAGAGAGAGAGAGGAGGGGGGAGGAAGGGAGATAAATATGGATAGAGATAGAGATGGATAGATAGATAGATAGATAGATAGATAGATAGATAGATAGATAGATATTTGTATGAATAAGTCGGCGAACAGAATCAAGGTTGATTTTGTGACTGAGTTCAAATCGTTCGACTGATAGAAGTTATCACTTCTTACATTGATCCGAAGTTAATTTCGAAACACGTCTGCCTACATTTCGTAAAGTGATTATTAACATTTATTTTTTGAAAAAAATGTATATCATTACACTGCCCCCCCCTTTAAGAAAAGCCGCGAAGTTGAATGCGGCATATACAGAGACAGTTGACTGTGTTACTTTATTCTAATCCCTTCACTCGCAGTAATTATGGAAACGTAGGCTTGAACCACATGTGTATGTAGGTTTCATAATAAGCATTAATATTTATTTGGAAAAGTATTATCGTCTCTCTTTTTCCATTTTTCTCTTCCTTCCCTTTCTCTCTCAAGTTGAAATGCAAAATTTTCATTTCCCCTTGCCGACATATTTCTTTTACTTTTGTGCATGCGCAAATTCATTCATAGTTTGAATTAGTTTAATTTTAAAGCTTTCTTATCTTTCTATCGATAGCTCAAACGGTAGGAAACGCGGTTGGAGCTGTGAATGTTTTGGTTTCGATTCTAGCTGATGACACCCAAGTCATTTTTTAATATTTTAACATCAGTACTACATATTATGTGCAATAAATTATTTAATAGAGAATTGTCTCTGTAATAATAATTACGAAATCTGCTTGAATTAAATTATATTTAAGCATATTTTACGATCCGGAAGGGCCGGGAGACCTCCCCACACACTCTCTGCTTGTCTTAAATATTGTTTCATTTCAGAAGTTATAGTGTGTCTATTATGATCACTTATTAAGTGTTGCTTCCCCTTAAGATAAAATATATATCCTCACACACTATCTTACTCCTATTTCCCTCCCCTTCCTCTAGTCCTTTCTCCTTCTCTTTTTCCAGGAAATTCGTCAATTCAACTTGATGATGTTCTTGAGTTAATTGACAGTCAAAAGTCTTTTTAACATCAAACAAATCCTTTATTGATCCTGCCAAGATGTGCACTCCAGGCAGCAATAATAATAATAATAATAATAATAATAATAATAATAATAATAATAATTGCATAATCTCAGATTCACTCTATTAATTAAGAAAAAAGTCGCAGTCACTAATTAACGTATTCGCTCCATAACATTTTACAAGCAGGACGTGTTTATAGGATGAAAAGTAAATTTTTATTTCAAGACAGATTGGAAACAAATTACACATTAGATAACGCTATTCAATTTGTCTACTAGGTTTTATAGTTTGTTTTGTTTTCGTTTTTGTTAAAAAAAACAAAAATCAGGACAAAACGTAGAAATCGATTTTTTTTCGTCGATTCCTTTGATCCGTAATAAATTCTTTATAAAACAACACTTTTTTTTTTGTTTGCGTTTTCTTCTTTTGTCCATTTGTTTGTTTGTCTTGTTTTACGCGCGCTGCATTCTGGGAAATCTGTTCGTTTAATAAGGCTGACTTAAGTTAATTATACGAGAATAAATAGAATTGATTTCGGATTTATTTGTAAAATGTACGAAAAGTTTGGTCCCTTGCGCGTTCGAGTTTTAAGGGATAAAATTAGCAGTATTGGAAAAATAGAAAAGGAACAGAAGACTGAAGACACTACGTTTTCCTCAAATGCGAATCAAAATAAATTACGATCTGTTTTCCCTGATGAAGACAATTCCCCCGAGTTGAAACGCTAAAGGGATGACGATCAAAAGACTCCACTGTTCGAAAATAATTGTAAAGTTTACAATAAAAAATCTTTAATAGATTTCAAATTTTATTTGAAATAAGAAAATATTTTTATTGCTTGAACCATTAATTACCCGAGGTTCCACTAAAATGTGACAGATTTAAACACAAATTTGTTAGTTGTTTTTCAAAATTGAAACGTTCAGTTGAAACATCAGATGACAGAAATTAATGTCTGTGTTCTTCCCGTATTTGTTTCAGCATTAGTTCAAGCAGGCACGATTTCCTGGTGACTAAAGCGATTGGACTTTAAAAATGACCATCTCTACAAAATTGATATATTTTTAAAATACCGTCTGAGGAGATATCACTAGTTCTCAGCCTCAAAATTAAATTCTTTTGTGATCTTTGTTCGACAGCTTCCTACTTCATGGGTTCACAAAGAATGTTTTTCGTGTAAATAATTTAGAAATTAGTGCTGTTTAAAAAAAATATGAATAACAAACGAATATGTTTCAAATACGAGAAATTACAAAAAAAACAAAAAAAAACAAAATAGCAATCTGTATAGAATAATAAAGAAAATATAAAGTATAGGATTTCTATTCAGGTTCATTTAAGAAGTTGGAGTTGTTTGACTTGCTATTCGTTGCTTGCTATTTGTTTTTTTTTTTCACTTTCTTTAAATATAGTCAACTAACGTAGTTCCTAGCTTCCGGCGTAGCGCTAGGGGAAGCGGTGACATTTCACTTGTATAGTTCTTCAGTATTTCTATTTGAAGCGATTTATTGAAACAAAATATAAGAAAAGGTCATTATTGAAAAGTATATAATAAAACTTACCAAAATTATACATATGAAAATAAAAGAATTCGTCTTTATTTACACTTTTAATAACAATATTAAACAATTAAAAGTTTTATTTTATTTGAAATTTTATAAGAAATATCAATTCATAAAATCATAAAATAACATTTTTTGTTTTAAAAATAAAAGTTTTTTATTTGAATTTATATAATAAATGTAATTTGAATTTATATAATAAATATAATTTGAATTTATAGGATAAATATAATTCGAATTTATATAATAAATATAATTTGAATTTATATGATAAATATAATTCGAATTAATATATTAAATATAATTCGAATTTATATAATAAATAAACTTTGAATGTATATAGTAAATATAATTTGAATATTCTGTGTAGCTTAATTGCCATATATATTTTATAACTTACTACCTAGCTCTACCTATGTGTTGAGTTCTGTTGAAGTAAATACTTAAAGTTTACGCATAAATTTATACTTTCGTATATTAATTTATGTGATTAAATGAAGTATATATATATATATATGAACAAATGATAAATAAAACATGTTAAAAGACATCTTGAAAAAGAGTTAAAAACATATTTAATTTTAAAAAAGGAAGCACAAGATAAGTGGATAGTCCTTAATCCGCGAATTTTCGAGGAAATACTCTCCTTCTCATCAGAGGTCAGGAATTAGCAAAATGCGGGATCGGAGTTTGCATATAAAAGTATTTAATGAAACTACAAATAAGTCACAGATCTTACTTGGTTAAAAAAAAGGGTGAGTTAAGGGGAATAGGAGGTAAAAGAAAAATGATAAAAAGATTTCACATGAATGGATAGTCCGGTGAAGGGTAAAAAATCCAAGAATTGTAAAATCCAAAGCGGTCGAATTTAAAATTTCCAATCCAATGGGTAAATTCCAAATGGTCCTAAATGATCCAAACGGCAGAGTTCCTTTGAAAAAATCGCAAATGGAATGAATTCCAAATCATTAAAAGAAAAAGCACTGGAGAGAATATTTAAAACACGTCTGTCAAGGCTGGAGGAATCAAGTAAATTCATTACTTTACTTGTAAATATTAACTCTTTAATATTTATAATATATTTCAAGTTTACCATTTTGATTACCTTAGTAAACTTATTGTCATTTTTATTTATATATATATATATATATATATATATATATATATATATATATATATATATATATATATATATATATGCAAATAAATAATTATCTTTAATATAGATGAAGGATAGGATTTTTTTTCTTGATAGCTGAAATTCATATACGACATAATCCCGTTGACGCACCGATCCCTAATAGATGACGGAAGTTAAGCAACGGTAAGCATGATCAGTACAAAAATGGGTGACTATTTGGGGGGTGAACGAGACGCTGTATGTGTTCTACATCATTGTTTCTTGTCATTCTGAATTTCTACTTGCTTTTAGAATTACCCAGTATCGATTCATGAGATGCGTGTTGGTGATTGAGCAACACTTGTTTCATGATTACACGCACAGTAACCCTTGCAGGGTGTATATATTATATATTCAAACTGAACAGAAGCTATTATATTCATATGCGATAATGAGATAAATACTAAAATACATTTTTGTAGAATCGGATTTTTCTCTCGATACCTAATAGGAAATTTCAGTGTAATAAGAAGAATATCTTAATTTATTTTTTATATCGGACTATTATCGGACTCATCTTTATTAGTTGTTGTTTTTCATCATTTATTGGTTTGTTTATTCACAACGTTTTTGCCAACTATTCCTCTGGCCTTCGTCAGGTGGGGACCGCGACGGATAGGAACTTCGAATCTCCTAATTGCATTCTCAACCATCACTGCCATCCGTAGTTGTTGTCGTCTCACCACATTTTGGCCAAGTAAACCTCTGGCACGCTTTGGGTGGGATTGAAACCGCTATCTTCAGACAATGTTCAACTGGAAATGTAGAGATTCAACGTCTCCATCAACTGCGCCACGGGCCCTAAAGGGCGATCAAGGTTGGATTCTTTGATCTTATAAATCCACGTTTATTTATTATCTGATCTTCCATAGTCGGGTCCGTACCGATTGGTATATATATTATTCCTTAATTGGAATTCATTTTGAGATGGCTGAGAATACTAGACAATTCAAACTATCAGACAGAACTACTTTTGACAAACTTATGCAAGGAAACATACACACAAATAGACGCACTTACCTCCCCTACACGCACGAACTTACACACACACACACACACACACACAAACACACACACACACAAACACTTACGAACGGCTTTCGAAATAGACACCCCCAACTCCTCATGGTAAGAACGGCTATCGAAATAGATACTCCCAATCTCCTCTTCTCAAGATCGCGTGGAGAGAGGTGGTGTAGTTAGAATATTGAGCAAGCGTCAGTCTAAAAAGAAAACTTTAAAAAAAATAGAAGCGAGTGTAAAAATAAAAAAAATTAGATGCACTTGGCTTTGGGGGGTAATATAGGTTAATCAATTATAGAACGTGTATAGTTTAATAGTTTAATGTTTTTGCAGTTTAAATAACCATTGTTCCGTAAGTACCGCGCTGATATTTACCGTTTAACATTTTTTAAACTATGTGTTTACATTTGGGGGAAGGCGATTGGCGGTAGCAGGCATAATAAAAAACAGAATCAAACGAAGTGACGTTAATGTTCATTGGTTACTTACGGGCCTCCACTATTTAAAATAGTTCGTCTCAAAGTATTTTTTTTACACAGTGATCACCACTTATCAAGGCCCGGAAGCCACTCAGGGTAAGGGTTATTGCAAGTACATTACGTTAGTGTGGAGATTTGATGAAGTGTTTAATTAAGGGGGCGGTTCATTAGAAATTTGTTAAAATTGGACTTGAACACATCCAAGGTGTAGTCCGAAGGGAAGCAGGCAGACGGAACAGAGTACCACAAGCGTGTAGTTCTAAGAAAGAAGCTGTGTTCATGGAATCCGCGTTTTGATTTAGGCACAGATATAGAGTGGGGGAAATTTTTCACAGTGGATTCAGCTAGACGGGTGTTTTTCGTGAAAGATTGGCAAGGGGGGACCAGAGATTGGAGGTCAGATGAGCACCTGCCATGGAAGTTGTATTAAGAAGCAGAAATGTATATAAGAACGAAAACATGAAATCCTATCCCTAGGAAATGAAACGAAAGTTATTCAGTAATTTTTGGAAAGTTATTCAGTAATTTTTTTTATCTATTATTTGTGTGTGTGTGTGTGTGTGTGTGTGTGTGTGTGTGTGTGTGTGTGTGTGTGTATTTCTTTTTTTTTTTTTTTGATTACTCCAGTAATTGGTGTCATTTATTTCAATTTTAACCGCCACAAAAATTAAATGAGAAAAATAATTTTTAATAAAATAAATTAGATGCATTCAAAATAATGAAAAATATAAATTCCCCTTTTTGTGAGTTCTATTAAAAGAAGTCAGCAAGCCAAAAAGTGACAAAGGCAAGATAATTTTATCTTCTATCTACCTGAATAAGTTTTGTGTTTTAATGTAGTTTAATGCTTTTATTCGGTCCAACAATGGCCACCGCTTATAACATTTATAACCTTATAACATGTAACAGTTGCATTGCTTAATATCCGGAAGACTACTTATTTGCGGAAATGTTCATTGCGACAATCGTTTTCAGCCGAAAAGCTGTAAAAGTCGTCATAAGCAAGGAAAACACTATTTATGAAACCAACTAAGATTTTATAAATGTCGACACCTATTTTTGCCGGTGGGTCGGTTTTGTTTTGGTCTACCACAATTACCAAATACCCCCATGCAAATTCCCCTCCCCCAGTGAAACGCGGGAATGAAGTGGGTGCTCACTTTACGTTAAATTAATATAGAAAAGTGATTCCCCTTTTATTAAAACTATATTTTTTCATATCTTACAAGCGCTTTGATTCCTGTAATTTTAAACGTTAACGTCGTAATCAGCGGCCCTGTAAATGTCGAATGGTAGAAAGATTAATGACTGCAAAAAATAAAACAAAAATTATCAAATAAAAATAAGCAAAAAATAAATGACAGTAACCCACACAACACAAAAACAAGTAAAGTTTTTTTCGTTTCATTTCACTAATCTATAATATAATTCTCACCTCTGTTTAAATGTATGTATGTATGTATGTATATTTAGTTGTAATTAATCTGTGAAGTTCGTCATCATTGTCTGCCTTCGGGACATGAGTTTTTGTGTACAAACATTTTATTTAAAAAGAAAAACAAAGGAAGAAAAAAGAATTCGTTTGAAACGCTGTTCTATTCATGTGGATTTTTCGTCTGATTCTATGTATATTTAGTTTGAAGGCCACTCAGGAATAAGGGTTATTGCGTGTACAGTAATCAATGAGATAGTATTGTAATAATCATTAGTATTGGGGGTTTTCATAGAGTGTCTTACTTAAGGGGGAGTTTGTTTATGTTGGACTTGAAGACGTCCAAGTTGTAGTCAGGTGGGAAACAGGCAAACGGCAGAGAATTCCACTGACGTGCAGTTCTAAGAAAGAAGCTTTGCTCATGGAATCTACGTTTGGATTTAGGCACAGATATAGAGTGCAGAAAATTATTGACAGTACTTTCAGCCAGACGAGTGTTTCTCGTGAAAGATTGGCGAGGAGGGACGAGGGATTGGAGCTTAGACGAGCATCTGCCATGGAAATAACGATAAAACAAAGACGGGCTCGCAACGTCTCTTCTGTGGGAGAGAGGTTGCAGGGAAGAGAAAAGGGCATCCCCCACTAAACCACGAAGTCTATTTTGTACTCTTTCAAGGCAGGATAGGTTGTTTTTAGCAGCTCCTGCCCAGATGTGGCAGCAGTATTCCACACTTGGACGTACTTGGTTTTTATAAAGATAGAGAATTGCATCTGTAGTGAGATATCTTCTGGAGCGGTAGAAGGATCCCACCATTTTCCCAGCGTCCCTGGCAACATATTTGATGTACGTGTTCCATTTCAAAGCAGGAGTAAAGGTCAAACCTAGAAGCTTGTCAAAACATGAAGCCTCCCAACGACGAGAGCCATCCATTTCAATTGATGCCAGATGGGGATCAGAGCGTTGATGATGTAAGGATAGAAGCTTGGTTTTAGATGCATTAAAAATGACCAGCCACCTCTTCCCCCATTGTACCACGCGCTCAAGATCAGAGGAGAGAGAATTAGAGAGAACTTTGTTATTTACGGCCTTTGATATGTTGCCGTAGATGGTCGTGTCATCAGCATAGATGTCAACGAATAATTTAAGTATGTGTTTTGGGAGATCATTGATGTAGATCAGGGGAGAGTTGGGCCAAGGATTGACCCCTAGGGGACTCCAGCATTAATACTGTGGGCCTCTGATTTCTGACCATCAACCACTACTCTTATGAGCCCATCAGAGAGAAATGATTTAATGATGTAGAAAACATTTCCAGTAATACCGTAGCTGGAAATCTTGTGAAGTAGACCCTTATGCCATAACGTATAGAAGGCCTTCGATATGTCCAGAGCAATTGCCGTGGAAAGGAAACCTTTGTCAAGATATTCACTAATCCTATTTGATATAACCGTTAGCACATCTGCTGTAGATCTTGCATAACGGAAACCATATTGCATGTTACTAAGAAGATTGTTTCTATTGAGGTGATTGACTACTTTATTTAATATGGATTCCAACAACTTACTCATGACACACAAGAGACTTATTGGTCTGTACTGAGAGGGAGATGACTTTTCACCTGAATTCTTAAATACAGGGCATACTGATGAGATTTTCCAAGGTGTTGGAAAGCACTTCTCCTTAAGGCAACGCTTAAATAGTTTTGTAAGTATGGGGGCAAGTTCTGGTTGGAGCTTTTTCAGCGCTATAACTAGAACGCCATCAGGGCCAGTTGCTTTACTGGAATAAAGGTTGTTGATTAGCTTGGCGACCTCGTGCACAGATATTTGTAAGTTGGCTAAGGTATTGTCTGTTATAGGAGGAAATACAGGGAGTTGATGGTCATTGTCGCATAGGGTAGAATTAGCTGCAAAGTTCTTGGCAAATAGTCTGGCCTTGTCTGATGCTGACGAGATGACCTCAGGTCCATTGATGTCAAACTCATTGAATTGTACCCATCATCTTCATCCTGATCATTGAGGATACATGGAACGCTCCTTATCATCCTGATCATTGAGGACTTTTGGAACGCTCCTTCATGTGTTTTTCACATGTATGGGCATGTGTACGTGTGTGTATTCATATGTAAGTACATGCTTATAATGTGTGCCTCTATGTGTGTATGTTTGCATCTGTGTGTACATGCATATGTATGTTTGCGCGCATTCTGTGTGTATACATGTATGTGTGCATGCATGTGTTTATTTCCATGTGTATGTGGGGTGGAGAGGGCTCCCGTAAGCCGTGGTAAGGGCGATCCCTCTTGGAGAAGCAAATCTCTGATTTAAAAAAACATAAAGCGGGAGACCAGTACCCACATTAAGCTGGTCCGCAGTTTAACTTGTTGCTGGCTATCTTGTTCTTGCCTATTAACATTTTGAACCGGGACAGAGATTTAGCTGTCGTACAAAGCTAAAGCTTTGTAACAGCATCTTTGTATAGATACTCCCTCAGGTATTTGTCTATAAAATAGTCCTGCAGCAATGGAAAAGTTGTGACGCGTATAGGCTTGAAATGCTGGAAGCATGTAATAATTGATCGTCCATCATTATATGTATCCGTGTGTGTATGTACGTATATGTGTACGTATGTTTATATATGTACTTGTGTATGTATATGCATATATATATATATATATCTATTTGTATATGTATGTATACATGTATATATGTTTGTGTGTGTTTGTATGTATATATGTATATATGTTTTCTTGTGTATGTATATGTATGTGTATCTATGCGTATGTGTATGCTTGTATATAAATGCATAGATATGCATGTATATGTATATGTATTTAAATGTATGTGTATGTATATATGCATATATGTGTACGTATTTGTATGTGTATATTTATGTATATGTGTGTTTGTATATATGCGTATGTATTTGAGTATTATGCATGTGTGTATGTATATGTATTATGCATTGTGTATGTATGTATATATGTATATATATATGTATGTTTATGGATATATGTGTGTGTATGTGTGAGTATGCGTGTACGTATATATATGTATGTATAGCAATGACCGTCTTCAGTCTCATGTCTGCTTGAGTGTGTGAATTCGCCGGTACCACTAAAAAAAACTTTTAAAAAAAAATAAATGAATAAAAAGTCATGTTAGTGCTCATGTACTTTAAGTGTCTGAGGGAGTGGCAGTCGTCTGACAAGACGTTGCAATCATCATGTATGTATGTATGTATGTATGTATAACCTTCTTAGTGACACACACTATTATTTCCGCTCTGCAAGATCTACCGCAGATGTGCTGACGTTTATATCCCACAGGATTAGTGAATCTCTTGACAAAGCTTCCTTTCTAGGGCAATTGCTCTTGACATATAAAAGACCTTCGACAAGGTATTGCATAAGGGTCTACTTCACAAGATTTCCAGCTACGGTATAACTGGAAATGTTTTCTACATCATTAAATCATTTCTCTCCGATAGGCTCATAAGAGTAGTGGTAGATGGACAAAAATCGGAGGCCTGCAATATAAATGCTGGAGTCCCTCAGGGGTCAATCCTGGGCCCAACTCTCTTCCTGATCTACATCAATGACCTCCCTAGATACATACTTAAGTCATTCGTTGACATCTATGCTGTTGACACGACCATCTACGGCAATACATCAAAGGCTGTAAATGACAAAGTTCTCTCTGATTCTCTCTCCTCTGATCTCGAGCGCGTGGTTCAGTGGGGGAAGATGTGGCTGGTTACCTTTAATGCATCCAAAACCAAACTCCTATCCTTGCATCATCAACGCTCTGATCCCCAGCTGGCATCAATTGTGATGGATGGCTCTCGTCTGGGTGAGGCCCCGTGTTTTGACAAGCTTCTGGGTTTGACCTTTACTCCTGATCTGAAATGGAACACGTACATCAAGTCTGTTGCCAAGGTCGCTGGAAAGATGGTGGGATCCTTCTACCGCTCCAGAAGATATCTCACTACTGATGCAATTCTCTATCTATATTTTTTTTACACAGTGATCACCACTTATCAAGGCCCGGAAGCCACTCAGGGATAAGGGTTATTGCAAGTACATTACGTTAGTGAGATTTGCTGAAATGTTTACTTAAGGGGGCGGTTCATTAGGAATTTGTTAACATTGGACTTGAAGACAACCAAGTTGTAGTCCGGAGGGAAGCAGGCAGACGGAACAGAGTTCCACAGGCGTGCAGTTCTAAGAAAGAAGCTGTGTTCATGGAATCCGCGTTTTGATTTAGGAACGGACATAGAGTGGGGGTAATTTTTCACAGTGTATTCAGCTAGACGGATGTTTTTCGTGAAAGATTGACGAGGGGGGGGGACCAGAGATTGGAGTTCAGACTAGCACCTGCCATGGAAATAACGATAAAACAAGGACAGGCTCGCAACGTCTCTTCTGTGGGAGAGAGGTTGCAGGGTTGAGAAAAGGGCATCCCCCACTAAGCCTCGAAGTCTATTTTGTACTCTGTCAAGGCAGGATAGGCTGTTTTTAGCAGCTCCTGCCCAGATATGGCAACATTATTCCATCCTTGGACGTACTTGGCTTTTATATAGATAGAGAATTGCATCAGTAGTGAGATATCTTCTGGAGCGGTAGAAGGATCCCACCATCTTTCCAGCGACCTTGGCAACAGACTTGATGTACGTGTTCCATTTCAGATCAGGAGTAAAGGTCAAACCCAGAAGCTTATCAAAACACGGGGCCTCACCCAGACGAGAGCCATCCATCACAATTGATGCCAGCTGGGGATCAGAGCGTTGATGATGTAAGGATAGGAGTTTGGTTTTGGATGTATTAAAGCTAACCAGCCACATCTTCCCCCACTGAACCACGCGCTCGAGATCAGAGGAGAGAGAATCAAGAGAACTTTGTCATTTACAGCCTTTGATGTGTTGCCGTAGATGGTCGTGTCAACAGCATAGATGTCAACGAATGATTTAAGTATGTGTTTATGGAGGTCATTGATGTAGATCAGAAAGAGAGTTGGGCCCAGGATTGACCCCTGAGGGACTCCAGCATTTATATTGCAGGCCTCCGATTTTTGTCCATCTACCACTACTCTTATGAGCCTATCGGAGAGAAATGATTTAATGATGTAGAAAACATTTCCAGTTATATCGTAGCTGGAAATCTTGTGAAGTAGACCCTTATGCCATACCTTGTCGAAGGCCTTTGATATGTCAAGAGCAATTGCCCTAGAAAGGAAGCTTTGTCAAGAGATTCACTAATCCTGTGGGATATAACCGTCAGCACATCTGCGGTAGATCTTGCAGAGCGGAAACCATATTGTGTGTCACTAAGAAGGTTATTCCTGCTGAGGTGGTTGACTATGTATGTATTAAAAAGTAATGAGAACTTGTTCGCTTTCGGAAACATGGATGAGTTTCATCCGTGGGATCTTTCTTTTTTCAAAAAAAAAAAAAAAAAAAAAAAAGAGAGAGACACGTCCAGCGAGAACTGAGAAACTTATAACTAGTTTTAAAAAAGAATTCCCAAATGTATTTACTCCTGGCCTTGGGAGATGCACAAAAATGGCCGCGGATTTTAAGCGGAAACCGGACACACAATCAGTGTTTAAAAACAAACGTAATGTACGTTTGCATCCCTGAACAAGATAAATCAGGAACTAGGTAGATTGGAAAACATCGGTAAACTGGATAAAATTAATATAGTGAGTGGGCTGTTCCAGCAGTCTACGTAAAAATAGGTCCGAGGAAATTCCTGTTTGCGCTGACTTCTCGACCAGACTCAACGAGTCGTTAGAAGACTTCACTATCCATTAACAAGCCCAGAGGAAGTGTTCACGAAATTAAATGGCGGCAAGTTTTTTTTTTAAGATCGACCTGAGCGACGCTTACTTACAAACTCCTGCAAATGACAAAAGTGCTAACCTCCTCTGTATTAATACTCATCGGGGTTTGTACAGATACGAAAATCTCGCGTTTGAAGTCAAGGTAGAACCCGCGATATTCCAGCTAGTCATGGATACCATACTGAGCGACCTGGACACCGCCATCTCATATCTAGATGAAATCATTAAAGCGAGCAAAGGCAGGGAGGAGCACGAAAAACTTATCAGACAAGTATTCAGTCGAATACAAAATTATGAGTTTAAGGTCAAAGAAGATACGTGTGAATTCTTTTTACAAAACATCAAGTACCTAGGACATATCATTGATAAAGATGGCAGACGCCCAGATCCAGAGAGGGCTACTGCTATTAAGGAAATGCCGGCACCGGAAAACATAGCACAATTACAAAGCTTTGTAGGCTTGGCAAATTATTACCAAGGGTTCATCCCTAACATGCACAAATTGCGTGCGCCACTAAACCAATTATTAAAGAAAAATAAAACTTGGGGGTGGACAGCGGATTTCTAGACATCATTCCGAGAAAAAAAAATCCTTACTTCCAAATTATTCCTGGTTCATTTTAACCCGAAGTTGAATATAATAGTGGCTAGCGACGCTAGTCAATATAGTGTTGGCGCGTTCATGTTACATAGGATGCCAGATGGCGGAAAACAGCCAATCGCTTTCGCATTCCGGACTGCTTCCAGCAGAGAAAAATTATTTTCAGATCGAGAAAAAAGGACTTGGCATTATTTTTGCAGTTTCAAAATTTAATCGGTTCCTGTACGGAAGACATTTTTATCTACAAACCGACCATAAACCTTTGATATCCATTTTTTGATCAAAAAAGGGACTTCCCTCATTCACAGCAAACCGACTATTAAGATTTTTTTTTTTTTTTTTTTTTTACAAAGGCATCACCACATTATCAAGGCCAAGAGGCCACTCAAGGATAAGGGTTAAAGAGTGTACAGTAGAAATTGGTCAATATAGTAATCATTAGTAATGAAAATTTGGTAAATTTAATAACTTATATGGAACGGCTCATCAAGAACTTATTTACTTTAGACTTGAACACAACCATATTGTAGTCAGCCGGAAAGCAGGAAAACGGAAGACAATTCCACAGGCGTGCAGTTCTAAGAAAGAAGCTTTGTTCATGGAATCTACGTTTAGGTTTAGGCACAGATAAAGAGTGGGGGAAATTATTGATAGTGTTTACAGCTAGTCGAGTGTTTCTTGTGAAAGTTTGGCGAGGGGGGACCATAGATTGAAGCTCAGTTGAACACTTTCCATGAAAATAACGATACATCAGAGACAAACTCGCAACATCTCTTCTGTGAGATAGAGGTTGCAAGGAGGAGAAAAGGACATCTCCTACGAGGCTACGAAGTCTATTTTGAACTCTATCAAGGCAGGACAAGTCCTTTCTAACAGCTCCTGCCCAGATGTGGCAACAGTATTCCATCCTTGGACGTACCTGGCTCTTATATAGGTAGAGAATAGCATCAGCAGTGAGATATCTACTGGATCGATAGAAAGATCCCACCATTTTTCCAGCGGCCTTGGCAACATATTTGATATACGTGTTCCATTTAAGATCAGGAGTAACGGTCAAACCCAGAAGCTTGTCAAAACTTGAGGCCTCCTGAAGACGAGAGCCATTCATTTCAATTGATGACAAATGTGGATTAGAATGTTCATGATGTAAAGAGAGAAGCTTGGTTTTAGATGCATTAAAAGTAACCAGCCACTTCTTTCCCCATTGTACTACGTGCTCAAGATCAGAGGAGAGAGAATTGGAGAGAACTTGGTCGTTTACTGTCTTAGATGTGGTACCATAAATGGTAGTGTCGTCAGCATAAATGTCTACAAATGATGTAAGGATATGATTTGGAAGATCATTAATGTAGATCAGGAAAAGAGTTGGGCCCAGGATGGATCCCTGAGGGACACCGGCATTAATACTATGAGCTTCTGATTTTTGCCCCTCAACTACTACTCTTATGAACCTATCAGAAAGAAATGATTTAATAATTGAGAAGACTTTTCCAGCTATATCATAGCTAGCGATCTTATGAAGTAAACCTTTATGCCATACCCTATCAAAGGCTTTAGATATGTCAAGAGCAATTGCCCTAGAAAGATTGCCACCGTCGAGAGATTTGCTAATCCTATGCGATATAACTGTAAGGACATCTGCTGTAGATCTAGCAGAACGGAAACCATATTGAGTGTCACTAAGAAGGTTATTTTTGTTGAGATGTTTGATTACTTCTGTATTTAACACATATTCTAGCAACTTACTCATGACGCACAGGAGACTTATTGGCCTGTACTGAGAGGGGGATGAGCGATCACCTGAATTCTTATAGGGAACAATTCTTCTAAATTATAATTTTACAATAGAATTTCCCTCCTCAAAACAACTGGCACATGCAGCCGGTCTGTCGAGACTAATTTCTGCCCAAATGGAACCTCTGGAAGACTCAGTAATCGCGGCACTATAAATAGTGAATTGAAAATCATGATTAATAATATTATCCGCGTACTGCCGGTCACGTTCCAGAAAATTAAGGCAGAATCCGTGAATGACAATTTCATCCAAACCACTAAGAAGAAGTTAACACTGGGTGATACCGTTTTAGACATGTTTTTGTTTGCGTCGAAATACTGCTATACAGTGAAAGGGTTGTCATCCCCAAAACCCTTCAAAAAAGGATTCCCGAGGATTTTCACATGGGGCATCCAGGAATAAACCGGATAAAAAGCCTGATGAGAAGGTTCGTTTACTGGCCAGCGATGGACCAAATCATTACCAACGTGCATAGGCTGTGTTTTGGCTGCCAAGACACCACCTACAACACATAAACCTTGGTCTAAAGCTGAACAACTGTGATCGAGGATCCACATTGAGTACGCGGGACCAATAGATGATTTTTACTACCTGATAGTAGTAGGCAGCTACTCGAAATAGCCAGAGGTCCTAGATGCAAAAAATGACCACAACAACAACGACGAATGTTTTATTAGAGTTGTTTACTCGTTTTGGGGTTGTGAATTGTCTACCTAGTTCACCTCGGCAGAGTTCAGAGAATTCTGTGAGACGTACCAAGTTAAGTATATTTTGACCCCCCCAGTACTATCCTAGGCCGAACGCTTCGCCGATACGCTAAAAAAGGGCGTTAAAAAAGGCGTGCGGCACACCGACAGAAAAGGCCCTCCAGCAATTTCTGCAGGTCTATAGAATAACGAAAAATCTGAACAAACCAGATGCAGGATCCCCAGCTGAAATCATGTTTAGGCGGAGAGTAAAATCAGGATTTGATAAACTGCTGCCCAAACATATAATACAATACAGAAGCTCTACAGTGCCAACAAAACGGTTTAACCGCGGGGCTAAAGAATATTTTAAACATTGTAAGAATAATGTTTCCTTTTGGGAACAGGACACGATCTTACGAAGAGTCGGCTATGTTACATACATCATTCAAGGTCCAAAATTCGAACATAAGAAGTACTTGAACCAAATAAGGAAACGCATCTCCGAGGATCAAGAAGAACCAACGCAGTAAGGTTAAAACTGTAAAAGTATTTATCTGAGTAATCTGGTTTATGCAGTGGCATATCATTATAAGGGCATGTGACATATTTCCACTGTATGGATGCCCAGTGCAATAGGAAACCCCACGATACCATAATACCATTGTTAGCCAGAAGACTAATAAGGTATGTTTAAGTTTCACGTACAGCCTAAAAACGACTTCATTTTTACTTATTTATTTATACATTGCGTCTTCAGTGATCGGGAGATCCTATTTATTAAAACGAAGGGGAGTAAGTAATAGCATGCTGCGAACATTAAATTAGCTTATCTATATACTAATTTAATGTTTGTAGTATGTTATCATCTTCTATTATCTATTTTTAATAAATAGAATATCTCGATCGAATAATTTATAATCTGGACACCGTGACACATGTATTAAAGACACTACGGTATTTATATATAAATTCCAACTCATCAACTTTTTTGTAAAATATTCATCCATATTCTTAAGAACAAGGGCATATATTTCGATTCCGTTTATTTTTAAACCTAATGTATCCGTCCCGAAACATTTTTTAAAGTGGAAACATCTTTCAATAATAACCAAGATAATAGCGGTCTGGGCGAGGAGATTTTTTATACTCTTTCACTTATTTGATGCGTTGACTTTAAGAGAATGCAAGAAAAGGAGAAGAATATAGGCATGTTTCATTGTTTGTGTCATCATATCATACTTGTGTCTTTTGATTTGAACACCATTTATAGTCACAACATCTGCGAGTTTTACATTGAAATATTAATGAAATTGTTTTGAATGTCTGCATGTTTAAATGAGAATCATTTCTATTATTTGAATTATTCGGACTACTGTTCTCTTTTATATAAATAAATAGTGATCTACTGTGATTTGTAGTCGAACAAAACACACAAAAATATAGTTAAGACTCCTATAATTCATACAATAATGATTTACAAGGAGGTCACCAATTATTAAGGCCCGGAAGCCATTCAGGGATAAGGGTTAATGCATGTACAGTACGTTGTACGTTAGTGTGTAGATTTCATGAAGTGTCTACTTAAGGGGCCGGTTCATCAGGAAATTGTTTACGTTGGATTTGAAGACATCCAAGTTGGAGTCAGGTGGGAAACAGGCAGACGGAACAGAGTTCCACTGACGTGCTGTTCTAAGAAAGAAGCTGTGTTCATGGAATCTACGTTTTGATTTAGGCACAGATAGAGAGTGGGGAAAATTTTTGACAGTGGCTTCAGCTAAACGTGTGTTTTTCGTAAAAGATTGGCGAGGGGGGGCAGAGATTGGAGCTCAGACGAGCACTTGCCATGGAATTATTACAGATAGGAGTCTGGTCATTGTTGACGGAAAGAAAACATGCTATCTCTGTGGATTAAAGTGTTCCGTTCGAAATTCTGTGCAAAGTTCAACAGAAGAATACTCGAGTTCAAGAGAAAGATTCCTTAGATAAGAGGCATATCAAGAAAGTCGGAGATTGCATATGTTGTTAAACGTTGTGAAAATGACACTCAAGATTCGAACAACCGTCCGAAAAATCGAAAAAAAGATTAATTGTTTTCGTTTATTTTAGTTATAAATTATAAAAATTCCAAAAAAGATAAAAGAAAACTTTTATCGTATTATTCGATTTTATTAATTTTATCGTATTAGTTTGATTCTTCAGGAGACAGTTGTTGTTGTTGTTGTTGTTGTTGTTTTTTTTTTTTTTTTTTTTTTTTTTGTAATTACGAAAAATTATATACGGTATAACCATGTTGACACACTGGTTCCCATCAAATCACCGAAGTTAAGCAAGTTGACCCTAGTCAATACTAAAATGGGTGACCACTTGGAAATTACAGGTGATGTAAGTGCACCCCGCTTATCTCGGCATTGTTTCCAGTTAGTTTTGGGTCTCTCCTTATCACTGGACTCAAGCAATTTCGGTTCAAGAGAAGTTTGGATGAGAATTTCGCAACCCTTGCCTCACAATTATACGCGTAGCTACGCTTACAGATGTGTCCAGTCTCATCGAATCGAATTCCAAAAATTAGGCCCTACAGTTACATCAGGTCACACTGCTAGAATATATGTGTGTGGGTTTTTCAATTTTCGTGTCACTATGCCGTGGTGGAGCATCCTAATATATGCTAGATATTCACTCGCTATCGCATACACTGAGACCAAGAAATCTTTTTGAAGATTCTAACCGTCTATGTTAGTGTAATTGTTTGGATCCTTCTTGCACTTGGTTTACTGGGTATATTTACCAGGTAGTTTTTTAAATTATTTTTCGTGAGAACGGTCGCCTCTATCATTACTGGAATGTGGATATGTGTACATGTGTGTATTTGTGCATGTGTATATATGTGTATGTGTATATGTGTGTATGTGAATATGTGTGTACGTGTTTATATGCCTGTACTAAATCAAGTTGACATCCAGTAGAATTGGGCGGGCATCGGTTATGCGAAGGCAATGTGGTGAAAAGATGCCTATGGAAGGCATTTGATAATTGTTTGTGCAAGACAAAACAAAAATAATGATATTCGTTCATGAGTTGACAAAATGATTCGATTTATAAACGACGCATTTCATAAAGACAACCGGAAGTGGATCGGGTTTCCGGTTTAAAAGGCGAAAGCGATGCTAAAGAGACGATAAAAGCAAAGTTTACCATGCAAGGCGAAAAACCCTGTTGTTTCGGCCCAGTGTGAAGAGGCGGAATCCAATGATTACATAACAACAAACGATAAAGACACACAAAAGAAAGGAGACCCCCGCGGCGGGGTGGCTTTAGTTCCCGTCGTTTTCCATCCAAACAAGGCGTCATTATGGAGACGAATCGTCTCTCGGTGAAAACGGCTACATCAGAGCATTGCGCCAAGGAGAAAACAGTTTACAAGGGGAATTAACTCTTGCCGTTACAGCAGATGTCGAAACAATAAACTCGCTTAATAGATCAGTGATTTTGTTTGATGGCGAAAACATTTGTGTGGCTCTAATCAAACGCTTCGTTCGCAAATAAATTTCTTCACTCGGCCATTTTTTTTTCAAACATTTTACCAACTGAAAAGAGATCATAAAAAACATCTTGCAGATATTTCTGGGCGCGTCTAAGTATTTTTATGAAAGGCTTAGTACGTCATTTGTACGTCTGTTACGCTTAGAGGTCAAATAAATATTTATCGCGAAACGTGCTGATTTCATTAACAGATTTACTTTTAGATGCGTCCAAGCATTTCTATTAGAAACTCTGTCGGGCGGTCTGTCAGTCAGACCATGAAATTAGCATGTCCGTTAGTCTGCAATGATTAAATTTGAAAAAGCATTTTCCATTGGAATTGAAGCCTCAATTTTAGATGCGTCCAAGCAGTTCTAGTAGACCGTCTGTTTATCTCTCATATCTGAATTTTTACTAATAAACTAAATATTAACTAATAAACTAAATTTTAACTAATAAACTAAATTTTAACTAATAAACTAAATTTTTACTAATAAACTAAATTTTAACTAATAAACTAAATTTTTACTTATAAACTAAATTTTTACTAATAAACATGCTGACTGAGTGGGAATATCTGAATAATATTTGTTTTTTTTATTCATTTTTTTACTCAGGTTAACCCCTTACAAGGCATATCGTCACTTGAACACACTCAAGGGCTACTATTTGGGACCATGCCCAGGAAGATTAACAAGATGTTAGTTTACAAGTTTACATTACATTTAAACTTTTGCATATCAGTTCAGTCTGGGAAGCAGGGAACAGGGATGGAATTCCAGTCGAGCCGTTCGAGGAAAGACTTATTAGACTAGATAGGTTTTTGGCATTTAGAGACCTCAACAGTGAAGGGGTATGGTTTTGTTGCTAAGCAGGTTTGTCAGGGTATGTACATCGAGTCCCTCAGAGCATATTCCATTAGAATATTTGTAAAACAGATACAGAGATGCAACCTTGCGGCGATGGGACAGGAGTTGGAGCTTAGTTGACAAAGTGGGGCTTATTAGTTTTAACACTATTTTTGGACCCTATCCAAGAGGAACATGTGGATACAATACTCGATGCATGGGATAATAATGGCTTAGAAAAAAATCAACAATTAGTAAATTCATCGTCATTGTAAAAACTTGTCTATCTACCACCACTGTAAATATTTTTTTCTTTTTTCACTTCATGTATCTAAAACTAAACGCAATTTCCATGATCAATGTATTATGAGCAAGAACTACTCATTTGTGGAACACAATACTACGGGGCTTCTTCCCAACTCGCTAAAACGTTGTCACTTTTAAGTCTAATGTTAATAAGTTTCTTTTGAGCCGTCCTTTTAAACAATTATATTGTGCCCATTTTTTTTTAAACCAGCATTACAAATCATCACGGTTTTTCCTCGCCAACCGAACTTATTAACCTTTATTATGGCCTTTATAAGCAGTGATTTATTCGTACATAAAAAGTTATTTTGATTAATTTTCTATATCTTTGTTCTTTTTTCTACGTGTTGCTTTCTAGTGACACTATAAAAACAAAACGTTTTATTCTTCAAATCGCATAATAATGTCATCGTATTTCTTTGTCGAGTGCAGTTATGTAAATTAGTAATAGAAGATGAAATATAGTTCAAACTAAACAAGCGAATTTTGTAAATACCACTAATATGAAATAAGAGACTTTATTCTTATTTATAGCCAGAAATAAAGTAGCATATAAAACGAAGAAATCACTTGAAACGAAGTAGCGATGTTGATAAAATTTAAGCGAACTTACATATGCACTCGATTTTTTAAATCATTTCCGTACAAACAGTTTAACTGGCTGACCAACAGAGATAAATGCTCAAGAAAATAAGTCTAGATCAGCCAAAAATGTCTTACTGAAAGAAATTTCCATGTACTTTGATGGGCAGAAATCAGAGGCCCATAGTATTAATGCTGGAGTCCCTCAGGGGTCCATCCTGGGCCCAACTCTCTTCTTGATCTACATCTATTGATCTCCCAAAACACATACTAAAATCATTCGTTGACATCTATGCTGATGACACGACTATCTATGGCAACACATCAAAGGCCGTTAGTAACAATGTTCTCTTTGATTCTCTCTCCTCAGATCTTGAGCGCGCGGTACAGTGGGGGAAAAGGTGGCTGGAGGTACATTTTAAGTCATGGCGTATTCCGTATGTATAATTAAGTAAATAGATATTTGGGCAAGTTTTCAGTAGATTCAAATAGAAAGAAGTTGTGTTAGTGTTTCTACTATTGAGGGGGAGATAATTTCAGTTTTCATTTAAGAGTCATCAAGCGTTTTGCATGACAGGGAGTATCGGATTTGGTTTAGTATTGTTCATTGCAAAACCATCTAGGAAGAGGCAATTGTTATGCATACTTTGGCTGGTAAGTACCAAACTGGATAGGAATGAACTCTAATGCATGTCAGAGGTAGAAATGTATAGATATTTAGTAATGATAGTTAGGCGGTTAGCATGTGAAAGTTAGGAGCTTGAGACTAAGGATTCCACTACTAAGGCGTATGTATAATGAAGAGTTTTAGTGGCAGCTAGAGGGGGGAGCAGATTGTTAGCTTTCAAGGGTCGGGGTTATTTACTTACAGAATACAGTAAAGTTTCATTTGGATTTAGAGTTTCAAGTATTGTTTTAGCTTGGGAGAAAGGAATAAAATCTTCCCTTCTTTCCCTATTTTGCATGCAGGTTAGACATAAGCAGTCGTCTTGGAGGTAAAGAGAAATAATTATTTCGTCGTGATTCGGAATTCATATTTATAGGCAGTCGTTAAGGTTCCTATTTACAATGCCTCCCCACGGGACAGAGTTAGATACCAGGGTCATTTTTTAACGTGGAGAAAAGGAACAAAAATAAAAATTGTCTCAGTCGTGAAGGAGTTCTCCTCCACTGACAGAGAACAAGAAATTGAAGTGCAGCATCTGAAGAACAGAGGCAGTCGTTAAGGTTGAGGACAAAACAATTGTATCTATTCAGAAAAAAAAGTCCTAGTGACGCAGCTAAGATCACTGTAGATTTCAGTTACAATTTTAGTACAGTTAATTATAAGCTAAATCACGAGGTTTGGTAGAGAAATAAATAAACAAGGCCTTTTTCTTAATACTAGCGAGCATAAGGTAATTGCAGATATTAAGTATATCACTTTAAGGTTCTTCTGACGTCTACGGTAGAAAAAATAAATCCACCTTTATGTTAATTTCGGGAAATTTATCCTGCCTAATGGTATTTTATCTCTAGCCTTAGTACAGAGCGTGGAATTATTTTAGCTGGGAGAGAACGTGATTGAGTTTTGCTTGGGGGGAGAATTTAAAAAGCTAACCAGAGAAAACAAGACAACTGCATATATAAATTAAAATACACATAATTACAAAATGAAATAAGAAATTTAAAAGAGAAGAAATAACAAAGTTAGTATTTTATAGGGCTAGGATGATTTAGGATAATACTTAACTTGACTCCACGCACGACAGTACTTACGGTATCACGGCTAACCAAATTTGGAGGAGGGGGGAGTGATTTCTTGGACCGGATATTGTGTGTGTTTGTTCTATTTTTATATTCCGAATTCTACGCACATGCGTGTATATGTTAATTTAACTTTTTTTTTTAATTAGTTTTTTTAAATAATTAGATGTTGAGATGTTGGATGTAGATTGCGTCACGTGCTTCCGAGAAATTTTATTATATAGTGTTGAGATGTTGAATTATTTTTTGAAATAATTAGATGTTGAGATGTTAGATGAAATTTACGTCTGGGAGGTCAAGAGACAACACAATGTAAAAACTAGTGGATCTTCGCGAGTTCGCCCGTCGACAGATTCTTTATTTAGGTAAGAAAGTTAAGCAAGAACGAATTAATTGTTGTTTATGTTTTATAAGAAAGAAATTCATTTGAGGCTGAGTTTTTTCTGATGATTGATTTCTAATCTTTCCATGTTATGTAGTGCACTCTTAATAAAGCCGCTAAATCGGCAACAAGTCTTTTGCGTTTTTATTCGTCTTGCGTAACAGAAGATCAAGTCACTAAATCCATAAAATCGGCAGCCATACACAGGAGAAAGCGACAATGGAGGCATAATTTCAGACACATATATTGACAATACTTTATTTAATTGAATTACGTTCTTGATTGTTCATTGGCGATAAAACACAAGTACGCGTGTGATGAAAGGTCATGTGTCTCTATGCGGCCATGTGCTTCATGCGCTTCCCTTTGTTGAAGTTTCTTGTATGGTTATTAAATTGTTACATGATCCAAACCGAAAATATAAGGACACATCAGTGTACCATTCAAATCAAACTGATTTCATGCACAAAGACTTAAGTGTGACAGACCAAAGTTGAGCGTGAAAAACCGACTAAACGACCGAAAAGAAATTCCCATAGAAAATCGAAGAATCAACTGAAAAGGAAGATTAATATACTTCCTAATAATCGCATCACCTTGTTCTATGTTGAATTCTCGCAAAATGAGGCCAACTTTTAACAAAGCTAATCTAAAATTGAAATTAAACAATGGCGATATTTTGTAAAAAAAATATTCATCTGATGTCATTTTGAAAATGATGCTTTTTTTTTTCGAAACTTTCAAAGAAACGGGCGAAATTATCTGATCGTGTGGGGAAAACTTTGATTAATTTCTCCGGATCGTCCGACTCAAATCCACAAGGATTTTGTTTTATTTAATTTTTGCGATTTTTTCTCATCTTCTGTGGGTTTTTTTTTACCATTTTTATTCGTCAGCCATTTTTGGCCAGCGTATATTTTTGTATTTTGACTATGCTTTAAGATGCGACCTTTGAAATGGTATTTGCATTGCTAAGCACGCTAGGAAGACTGTTCTAGCTTTCAAGTTCAGATCAAAATGTAATATCTGCAGTACATTTAGTATGACCAATGGAATCACATACCGAGTTGTTTCCTCTAACGTATTAGAACATTACTAGAAAATTACTAACACCTGAGAGTATCCTATACATTTACAAAGCTACCATTCACTGATGCAAGGAATAATGCTGTCACTTTTTAGCTGATGCATCGCAAAATTCTTTCTTTTAGAATCTACAAAAGAGTCTCCAATCTAATATGTCCCACACTATCAACCAAGCTCCAACCGCTGCTCTATCGATGCAATGTTGCATTTTTTGTCTGTTTTACAAGTATTTTAATGGAATGTGCTCTGACGAACTCCTATTACTTGTGTCCCCTAGACCTAAATACCCCCAACTAATCCGTCTAACAACAAAATCCCACCCTCGTATCGTTGATGCTGGAAAATCTAATCTTATTGCTTCGTCCCTCGAATCGCGAAACTTTGGTATTCCCTAATTACACTAACATGCATAAAGCAGAATTACTAACGATAGCCCCATCCCAACCCTTTCATGAACGTGTATCTGTTCATATGTATTTTTTAAGTATCATTTTGAAAATGATGCTTTCAAAGGAACGAATTGAATGGAGAAAACCTTAATTAATTTCCTCAGATCGTCCGACTGAAAACCACGAAGATTTTGTTTTATTTAATTTTTGCAATTTTTCCATTCTCATCTGACTTCGCTTTTGTTCTTTTTATATATCGGCCATTTTGGGCAGCATTTTTTTTTTTACCTTTTGTCTTCGTTTAAGATGCGTCTTTGAAACTTGGAAATGGTATTTGCATTGCGAAACACACGTGAAGCCTTCTCTTGCCTTCAGGCTTAGATTAAAGATAATATCTGCAGTGTATGCCATGCAACTAATAAAATGACATACTTACAAACAACTTCAAACTATTGGGAATATTTCAAGTAGAATAAACGTGACATACTAGTGAGTGTTGTCACGAAAATGATAGGCAAACAGCGAAATAAAAAGAGAGCAATTCTTGGACGGATAATCTGGTGATTGATGAAAAGGCGGCGAATGAATGAAAGGGAAATGCTTGGATGAATTAGTTGGACTAAATTTAGTTACGATTACAATGGCCAACGATATTTGAATCTCTTACATTTATTACCGTCTGCCTTTTAGTAAAATTTTAATTTTTTGTTACATCTAGAGTACATCTTGTGACGAGCTATAAATTTTTAACATAAAAATATATTTGGGTCTTTTTTTATTATATTTTCACCCCAAACAGGGCACATTGCCACTTTGATGTAGGGGCTACTATCAGGGACATAAGCTACAGGGGAACTATGTAGGAAGTTGGGCAGCAAGATGTCGGTTCACGTTGCACTTGAACTTCTGCAGGTCAGTACAGTTGGGGAAGCAGGGGACCCGGAAGAAAATTCCAAAGTCTAGCAGTTCTGGGGAAGAAACTACTGAGGAAGAAGGCTCTTTTACATGCAGGGATCTCTACTCTGAAGGAGTGGAATTTAGCTGCTTCTCGGGTTTGTTAGGGGTATTTACGTCGAGGGGGTACAAAAGCTTACAGTTCGTCGGAGCATTTACCGTTAACGTACTTGTAGAACAGGCAGAGGGATTCAACAATACCCCATACATGGGCGAATGGTGGCCTATTTTTTTATAAGGACGTAAGTAAATCAAGACACTCAGATTAAATAATCGTTTTTGTTTCATTTTACTCAAATCGACGTTCTCAGAAATCAACGGATCGCACTTTCTGGTGTTAACATTTGATCTTCATATGAGTTTAATATTCCATTAAAGTTTTCCTTTACTCTTCAAATAGTGGGATAGCAAAAAAGTTGCAAACATAATTTTCCTGTCCCCAATAGATTATTTAAATATGTTTTAGTGTACCTTTATTATGGTCTATCGCTCTTTACAGAATCCAGGAAGAGTATTCATCTACTCTGGTAGAGTATCTAGATCCATTCTGTTACTGTAGGCAACATCACTTGAAGAAGGTTAGCCATACCAAGGAGATTTTATTTGAAGTATGGAGAGTAGAAAACGCATTGTGGAGACGTTTTCGGAAACCTCGTAATTCTTGCTTCTACTATTTTGTCCTTCAGTCTTCGTTTAAAAGTGATGTTTCTGACAAAAGGAAGACGCAGTGGCATACCAAGTCGGTAATTTTTCTCCTGAGCAGTCGGTTGAGATATCTTTATTTTTTCTTTCTATTCCTATCTCCATGTAAATAATAAGGGTGCTGGAGGCAAGCGTTTTACCTAGGCTGACGCTATTAGCATGGTAGTCAGGGACCCGAACCTTGGATTGATTCCAAGAAGGCCGTTCTCTCAGCAGGTGCAAATAACTAGGGTTGCTGCATTTCCAAGTTTTGAATAGATTCTAGACCATGTAGGGGCTTCTGCTGGGGCCCCTCGATGCCATATTAGTAAGAACTCTTACGGTATTTTGTTCTTCTTAATAGTCTGAAAAAATCATCTCCCTTTTTCCTTTTCCTCCTTTTCCCCCTCTGACTTGCTCTAACCAACTCTGCCGACCTCTTTCAAATAACCCCATATCCCAACACTGAAGTTTTAAGAAACAACACAAGATTAAACCCAGAATTCCAACTTCCTACATAGACCCATCACTACCAGGTTTCCTTCGCCGACAAGGGGTCTACGTTACAACTTTCCAAAGGCTGTGAACCAGCTTCAATAGACCAAAACTGACCTATCGTCCACATGCGAAACTACTATTAGACCGACTGTTTCCCTAGATGAGTTTGCGATTAAAGGATATTGAAACTTGACAAAAAACTTGACACCCAAAATCGTAATGGCATGAATAATGTCCTCAGATTTACCTCTCCATCATCCTGTATATCGATACTCTGTGGTTGGCTGGGATAGCGTCCGAATATTTATATCAGATATACCTCGGCGTGTCATGTGTAAAAATGAACGGGTTCTCTATAGTATCAGACCTCGCTGAATGGTTAGCTGTCGGTATAGACGCTTCATACCCTCCACGATAATCCAGCATATGCTTATCAGGCAGCTGTGGTAGAATGTGCCGCTGCCATTGTGCACAGAAACTACTGTTTACATTGCTTTCAACGAAATAAATATTCTGAAACAAAACAGTAATGGAGAACGCGAGAAAGTCATGCTCGGGCCGTTAAGTCTAAATAGCTGAGTTTGGTTTCCACGAGTTTTGTCGTATAAAAGCAGAGTTCTGAACAGCGGCATGCCCTTCATCACAGCCATTTCATTGGATCTGAGGTAAGTTTTTCAACATCCGACAAAGCCAAGCACTTTGCTAAGAACTTTGCAGCAAATTGTACCCTTTGCGATTAGGGTCACTTACCTCCCGTATTTCCTCCTATGACTGAAAGCACCATAAAAATTATCAAAAACCTTAATCCCAGAAAAGTTACTGGCCCTGACGGTATTTCAATCGTAGTGATAAAAAACTGCAACCGGAACTTGCTCCCATAATTACAAAAGCATTTTAAACGTTGCCTTCTCAACAACTTAAAAAAATTTATCCGTCTGCCCATGTTAAAAACCTCTGGGGATTGGCCATCTGCTTATTAGTACAGACCAATCAATCTCCTCTGTAACATGAATAAATTGCTGGAATCTATGATAGTGAAGAGGTCAACAACCCTAGCAAAAATAACTTACGGTGTGATATACAATATCGTTTTCATTCTGCTAGATCTACAGCTGTTGTGCTACACATGATTAGTGACTCTCTTGACAGAGGCTTCGTTTCTAGAACAATAGCTCTTGACATATCAAATGTTTTTGATAGGGTATGGCATGAAGGTTTATTTCACAAGATTTCCAGCTACGGAATAGTTGGAAATATCCTCTCAATTCTTAAACCTTTTTGTTCTAACAGGTTTACAAGAATACCAAAGGGCAAGAAAACCAAAGGGCAAAAATCAGAAATTCATAAGTTTCTATCCTGGGCTCAGCTCACTTTTTGATCTTTATTACTGATTTTTAAAATTACATTGTTAGATCATTTGTAGATATTTATGCAAACGACACTACTATCCATTTCAAAGGCCGACAAAAGACCTTTCTTATTCTTCCTCTTTTGACCTTGAGTCCGTGGTGCAAGTGTGAAAAAAGAAGTATGGCTGATGCATATAAAACTAAGCTTCTTTCCATCATCCACGCTCTGACCCCAAGTTGGCCCTTATTGAAATGAAGTGCTCTCGTCTTGCGGAAGGCTATGTTTTTGTCAGCTTCTGAGACTGACCTTCACTTCTGATCTAAAATAAAGACATACATCAATTTCACTTGCTAAGATCACCGGAAATCCTCTAGCTGTATAAGAGTTAAATACGTCTTCGACAGAGTACAAAACTTTCGGCATCTGGTGGGTCGTTTCCTCCACTCTGCAGCCTCTCTCTCAAGGAAGAGATGTTGCGCGCCTCTCTCTGCTCTACTGTTATTTTCATGGTAGGTGCTCCACTGAACCTTAATCTATGGTTCCTCTTAAGTCTTTCGCGGCAAATATTTGATTAGCTGCAGCAATCAGCAAATTCCTTCAATCTATCTGTGCTTAAATCTAAGCGAAACTTCCCTAAGCAGAGTTTTTTTTCGGAGAGTTGTTCATCTATGGAACACAATATTACAGAGTTGCTTCCCGGCTAACTATGGCATGGTCGTGTTCAAGTCCAACATGAACAGGTTCTTGAAGAGCCGTACTCTAAAATAAATTAATCTTAAATTTCCAATACCTTACTCGTTAACTCTTATCCTTGAATGGCTTCCGAGCCTCGATGAGCGGTAATATATGAAGTAAAAACAAAAAAAAAAGTGATTTTTAATGTTGTGTCAGGGTTTACTTGTAGGGAAAAGTATTTTGATATAAGATTGTCCTAACAAACCCCTGTAGACGATGGTAATGTCTAGTAGGCATTCAATTTCTCTTCAAAATATATGTTTAATATGTCCAACTAATTAGACTCG
Source organism: Euprymna scolopes (assembly GCF_053919585.1). Lineage (NCBI taxonomy): Eukaryota > Metazoa > Mollusca > Cephalopoda > Sepiida > Sepiolidae > Euprymna > Euprymna scolopes. The sequence goes on from NC_136484.1 coordinate 3,116,720, forward strand.
GTCCCTCATTTAATTAAGAACATGAAAATTGTATTGGTTTGTCACATTTAAGTAATATATATTATTTTTACTTATCAGCTATGCTTAGGTTTAAAATAGCAATGTTGTGGTCTGTCACACTTAGATTGTAAACAACATTTTGTGGTCATTCACTAATAAGATTGAAAAAGCATTTCTGTTCTGTCATGCATAGAGTCAAATAGTATTTTTTTGTCCTGTCACGCTTACATTTGAAAAAGCATTTCTGTTTTCTGTCACGTTTCGATTTGAAAAAAGTATTTCGGTCGTCTATCACGCTTAGATTTTTATTTTTTTATTTTTACATGGAGTTCACCACTTATCAAGGCCCGGAAACCACTCGGGGATAAGGGTTATTGCATGTTCAGTAATCAGTGGGATAGTATAGTTTGAAATAGCAATCTCAGATAACCCTACGTATCTCTATGAGAAACTGTGGTCAGTAACTCCTAAGTTTGAAATGGTATTTCCATCGTAAATCGCACAAATTGAATTGCCGCATCTTAATAATGGCCAATTTGTTTCACTGTTTCAAAATTCTTTCTTTTCTTCAATCGCTGTCGTCCGATTCATCAACTCCTAAGACAATTTTTTTTTTCGTTTTCTTTTGTGTTTCAACGTAGAAAAGAAATCATTTCCATTACGTTTTGCTTTTCGTTTGATCTTTGGTCGGCATTTGTTGTTGGTATTCAGAACAGTTAATATCGAAATACGAAGTCGACAGAAAACGGGACCTTTTGAAAACGGCGTTTCATTCATTTTCTTTTATAAATAAAAGAAAATGAATCGTTCGAGTCATGCAGGTTACAAGGTGAACGAAGAAGAAGAAGAAGAAGAAGAAGAAGAAGAAGAAATAAGGTATGAACTGTTTCAGGTAACAAAAAAAAAACTCATTGAGGTCGGTGCATATTTTTTAAAACGAAACGCACCCTCTGCCGATCGGCCACGTTTATTCTTTAATTACTATCCTATGTCTACGCATGCACCTTCCAATGTGGCACGAAACTCTGCCCCCCCCTCTCCCACGTAACACGCGTGTGCGTCTATACACAAGCATGCGCATTCATGCTAACTTATGATTACACTCGTTCACTGATTTTATTTTAGTTATTTTGTTGTTATTTATGTCATTTGCGTTTGGAAAAGCTCAATGCCCCCCCCCACACACACGCTCCGTTTAAGCCAGACTCTTTCGTCCATAGGTGACGACGACGCTGCAAGTCTGTAATAACAGCCAGGCCGACCGCCATCGGGGCCGGATTAAAAAAGAAAATATGCGTGACTTGTAGAGATATTGGAAAGAGTCAGTGCGACTTTCCGCCCGAAAAATTCTCTGTCTCTGTCTGTCTGTCTGTCTGTCTGTCTGTCTCTCTCTCTCTCTCTCTCTCTCTCTCTCTCTCTCTCTCTGTCTTTCCCTGTCTGTCTGTCTGTCCCTCTCGCTCTCTCCCTACCCCCTCTCTCTCTCTCTCTCTCTCTCTCTCTCTCTCTCTCTCTCTTTCTTTAATTTAGGTCCCAATATCCTGTATGGCTTTATAGTCTTAAATAAAATTTACTTTGTTCGTAAAATTGACTGGAATTGAAGACTCGTTAAAATCCAATACTGAAAATATTTTTTATATCATATTAACTGTCTTCGGTGTTATCACACACATCTCTCTCTCTCTCTCTCTCTCTCTATATATATATATATATATATATATATATATATATATATATATATATATATATATATATATATATATATATATATTTGGCTGGGAAGAAAGTTTTCAAATAAGTTTTCGTTATAATACTTTTACTTTATATATCATTATAAATAGGTTTTTTGTTTGTTTGTTTTGGTTTGTTTGTTTTTTGTTTGTTTGTTTTTTGCTCTATTTAATTGTTTTAATTACAGTCATCATTAAACAAGGATGTCTTTTTTTTTCAGAACGTTGAATACAAGATAGAAAATAAGCTAATTCTCACAATTCCAATTCAAGCTAGGCCGAAAATCTGCTGAAACGGCTCGCGATATTAACGAAGCGTTTAGCCCAGGAACCACTACTGAACGTACAGCAAAATGGTGGTTCAAGAAATTTTGTGGCGGCGGCGAAAATATTTAAGATGATGAACGTAGTGGTCGGCCATTGGATGTTGACTATGATAAATTAAGAACTTTAGTCAAAACAAATCCATGCACAATTGTTCTAGAACTTGTTACTGAATTAGACGTAACGTGTACGATGATTTTCAACAACTTGAGACAAATTGGAAAGGCGAAAACTAAATAAATAGTGACCTCACGAATTGAACGAAAACAAAAAGAAACTTCCTTTCTTTTACGCATCAAGAAGTCCTGTTTATGGACCGTTTTTCGATGAAAAGTGGGTTCTTTATGACAACCGGCGACGCTCAGCTGAGTGGTTAGACACATGCGAAGCTTCACTACAAGTCAGAGTCGTACCAAAATGGCATGCTGACTGTTTGGTGGTCTGCAACCGGTCTCATCCATTAAAGTTTTTGGAGGTATGCGAAATCATTACGGCGGAGAAGTACTGTCAACAAATGAATGAAACATATTGAAAACTTCGACCACACCACCTAGCATTAGTTAACAAAAAAGGGCCAATTCTCCCCCATGACAATGCTCGATCGCATGTTGCTAAACCGACTATACAGACGTTGAACAAATTGGGCTACGAACTTCCGCTTATCTGTTATACTCTCCAAACATCTAACCTACCGACTACCACATTTTCAAGCATCTTGACAAATTTTTGCGTGATAAATGCTTCATAACTTTAAGAAATATTAAAAACGCATTCAGCGGATTCATCGTCACCAAAACGCAAGATTTTTACGTTACTGGGACGAGAGCATTTCTTATAGATTGCAGGAATATTAATACATAGTATAATGTGTAATATAGTTTATAATAGGATTAACAAACGTTATCACATCAATTTAATAACCCACCCCTAAAAAAAGGTTTTCCTATTTAATTGTGTATATTTATATAGATTTTCCGATCTAATCTTCCAAGGAAATCAAATAATTCTTCTTTCTTTTCCCTAACTTTCTATGAGTTCAGATGAAAAAAAAATAATGAAACATCACTGTATAATTCTGGCACATCTTCATTGATTTCAATATTAGAAGTTCAACTAGATTCAAGGCGAGAACTTATGGTTTTATCTGAAGCATTTGCACGTCAAGTGTCGCGACCATGTAAATTTATTTATATTAATATTAATATTAATAATAATAATATTATTATATATATACATATATATATACATATATATATATATATATATATATATATATATATATATATATATTCTTTCGCAAGTTTATGAATAATGTGAAAAAATAGTTTCTTAAAAGTTTTTATTATTAATGGGACCCTTGTCCTTGCATGGTCTTTGCCAATTCCTCAGTATCGGGAACATACTTTGTAATTTTGAGCTTTATACAATTTTCTGAATGTTCAAGCGTTAGACGACTTGGATGTGGACACAACACTGCTTTCATGTGAGAGAAAATTTGGTCACAAGAATAAGTTGAACCAAAAGCCGAAAGAAGAGCAAAAGCAATTTTCTTCAAACAGATAAATGAGCTTGGGAAAGAAGTCTAACAGTTCAAAATAGCATCAGACTTTTCTAAATTTTCATCTTCCAGAGACTTTCTTAGTTCAGCAAATTTTAATGTCCATATTTCTGGAGACCTAAAATCAACCTGTTGCATTTCAAAATCATCAAGGTCCATTCAGCTAAAAAGTTTCAGTTGGGCATTTATCAAATCAAGAATGTCAGGCTTAATAAGATATGAAAATAAGGATTCATGAATGTAGAAGTCCTGACTTCGTTTATCAAATTCTGCTTTGAGTGCTTCAACGTACTCCTGAAGCTCATCCATGTTCACTTCAAATTGATTTGCATGATTTTTCACATTTGGAAAGTACTTAAATGCTTTGATGTTGATGTCACGGGTAAAAATGTCAAGTTTAATTGTAAATGCTTTCCAATAACTGAAAAGATCAAAGACTGTTTGACCCTGTCCTTGTAATTTCAAATTAAGCTCATTTAAATGTGTGTTTATGTCGGTCATAAACATTAACAACCAGCTTTCATCATTCAGTTAAGGAAATGGTTTCTGTTTTTTATCAAGAAACGCCCTAATAGCCTCAAGTCAACAAACAAATCTGGCTAAAACTTTGCCAGCGAACATTGCTGTATAAAAGAAGATCTCCATATTCACGCCCAATTTCTTGTAGAAGAGATTTGAATTGCCTGTGAACCAATGAAGAGTGAGAAATAAGAAAGTTGATTATCTCAACAGCAGTTTCATCACAGAGACCAAATTCAAAGATGAGGTCTTTGCACATATGCCCTCCTGTAGAAACTTAACAGTTTGCATCCAACATGGTTTTCAAGAAGTTTTACAAATCCTTTCTTCTTGTCAATCATTGCAGCAGCACCATCGGTTGTTACGCAAAATAATTTGTTCAAGTCAATGTCCTGTTTAGAAAAATAACCAGTAAATGCACACAAAATATCTTCTGCTTTAGTTGTATCATGAAGGGGTAATAAACAACACGACTCTTCATAAATGTGGTTATTCTCGTGATATCTTGCAAGCACAGCTAGGCGAGATGCATCGTTTACATCAGTGTTTTCATCAAGGGCGACACTAAATACGTGGGATTGCTTTAATCCAATTGTTTGTTTAGTTGTTACATTTTCAGCCAAGTCAGATATGCGCCTCTCAGCTGATCTTGCAGAAACTGGTATTTCTCTAATTCGAGAGAGTATAATGTCTTTATTTTGTAAATCACGAAACAAAACTTCAGCACCGCTCAAAAAAGTTTCTTTGATGTATTCACCATCTGTAAAAGGTTTGCCATTCAAAGCCACACACTGACCTATTTTGTAACTACATTCAGTAGCTTTACTCTTCATTCTAACAGCTTGGCTCAAAATACCAGTTTGTTTTTTGAAACCAGAAATAGCTTTTTTTATGGCTTCACCTTTCTCCTCTGATATTTTAAACTTAGATTGATGTTTAGTTTGAAAGCGCCTTTGTACACTAGATGTGCGGCACACAACACTTTCGCAGCAGAAAGCACAAACAGCACAATCTTTTTGTTCCACAAATCCATGTTCTTTTGTCCAGTTGTCTTGAAATTGGCGATGATCAAGTTTTCTTTTCTTTTCAGCCATAACTAATGCCAGGGGTATCTGAAAATATAAATAGGCCTAATTATACAAATGTCAATTATGATATATAAAATACTAACCAAATTATCCTCACCCTTGCTGTGGGAAAACCATGATACATTTTAATAAAAATTGTGGAGAAAAATTATGTACAGGGTGTCCCAGAAGTAGTCTAAAGGTTTTGATTAGCTCCCATTCATGCGTGACATTCACAATTCAAAAGATATTTCATCCACATATTCCCCCAATCATACCATTTTGTTTGGTATATAGATTATCGAAATTGCTCATCTCTAACACCAGTTACGAGCTTGAAAATTAAAAGTATACTTTTAAGAATTTGAAAGGCAATTATATCCAATCTTGTATTCATATTCTGACCACTGAACAATTCTGTAACTCTAATACTTAACACGAAGTAAAAAATGTGATTTTTACCTATTATTGCCGCTGATGCACCGTATTTCGCCGCTCAACAATGAATGAATCAACAATCATCTGCAACTCGTATGACTACGTTATCAAAGCCTGTGTGATGCCAGTTCTCTTTTCTCACAGTTTCATTGGCCCTGACAGCGCGCGTAGAATCAATTTTTCTTCTCCCCTTTGCTCTCAGCCATAGAATTGAATTTTGTTTAAATTATACTCATAATAGGCGATCCAATTCCATATTCTCGGCTATATCGGAGCTTGGGAGCTGGGGGCTCGGTGTGCCATTGAAAATTGCTTGGCGTGCCACATGTGGCACGCGTGCTATAGGTTGCCGACCCCTGCACTACACTTTCTGACAATAGCACTATTGCAAAACGCTATACTAGCTAAAATTCTTGTCCCCCACCTCTAATTTCGAAAATTTTAGCTGACAACGCATATATTCAAAGAACATGACGCTAACAAGCATAAACTCTTAATACTAAAAGAATTAAAGCTAAAAAACGAATATTAATAAACAAATTTCGATAAAAACAATTCTTAAATACATTTAATAGTGAAAAATGTATACATTTATATTTGGATAGATAGATACATATACATATAGATAGATAGATATATATATTTTTTTTTACACAGTGGTCACCACTTATCAAGGCCCGGAAGCCACTCAGGGATAAGGGTTATTGCAAGTACATTACGTTAGTGTGGAGATTTGATGAAGTGTTTACTTAAGGGTGTGGTTCATTAGGAATTTGTTAACGTTGGACTTGAAGACATCCAAGTTGTAGTCAGGTGGTAATCAGGCAGACGGAACAGAGTTCCACAGGCGTGCAGTTCTAAGAAAAAAGCTTTGTTCATGAAACCCACATTTTGATTTAGGCACAGATAAAGAGTGGGGGAAATTTTTCACAGTGGATTCAGCTAGACAGGTGTTTTTCGTGAAAGATTGGCGAGGGGAACCAGAGATTGGAGTTCAGACGAGCACCTGCCATGGAAATAACGATAAAACAAGGATAGGCTCACAACGTCTCTTCTGTGTATGAGGTTGCAGGGTAGAGAAAAGAGCATTCCCCCACTAAGCCACGAGGTCTATTTTGTACTCTGTCAATGCAGGATAGGCTGTTTTTAGCAGCTCCTGCCCAGATATGGCAGCAGTATTCCATCCTTGGACGTACTTGGCTTTTATATAGATAGAGAATTGCATCAGTAGTGAGATATCTTCTGGGGCGGTAGAAGGATCCCACCATCTTTCCAGCGACCTTGGCAACAGACTTGATGTACGTGTTCCATTTCAGATCAGGAGTAAAGGTCAAACCCAGAAGCTTGTCAAAGCACGGGGCCTCTCCCAGACGAGAGCCATCCATCCCAATTGATGCCAGATGCGGATCAGAGCGTTGATGATGTAAGGATAGGAGTTTGGTTTTAGATGCATTAAGATACATATATGATATGATGATTGCAACGTCTTGTCAGACGAATGCCACTCCCTCAGACATGTAAAATCCATGAGCCCAAATTCCTGAGGGAGTATCTATACAAAGAAGATGTTAGAGACTCTTAGCTTTGAACGACAGCTAAGTCTCTCTCTCGGTTCAAAATGTTGAGATCCAACAACAAGCAAGAGCGAGATAGCCAGCAACAAATTAACCTGCAGACCAGCTTAATGCGGGTACTGGTCTCCCGCTTTATGGTTTTTTTAATCAGAGATTTGCTTCTCCTAGAAAGGTTGCCTTCACCATGGCTTACGGGAGCCCTCTCCACCCCAATACACATATACACACACACACAAATATACACGGTGCTAGTTGGCCGTTGACCCAGAAAAAGAGTTCATTCGCCCTTTGGAAGGTCTTGTTTTTAATCCTCCAGGGAGACTAGCCGCCCTCCTCACCAAACAAGTCTGGTGGGGGAACCAGTTTAGTCGCCGGTTACCCGACAATGAGGCAGGTAGTACTAGGTTACATGGTACCAGTAGCACATGACATGACCTGACACACAAAGATACATATATAGATACATACATACATACATATATAGATGTATATAGACATATATACCTATGTACACGAATTACTATTAGCGTATAAGCGATGCTCTTTGTGTAAAGAAATCGAGCTTAGGTGGTTCGGACGATGTTAAAACATCATTAAACTCATGACTCACACAGCAGCCGCCAATAGCGTAGTGGTTAGGAGCCTTGACTGTCGTACAGATGGTTGGATTTCAATTCTGGTTTGAGATAGTTACCTGTCTAGCTGCACTGATGAGCTGCGAAACAGTACTGTATGTGGATGACTACATACATACATACATATATATATATATATATATATATATATATATATATATATATAGAGAGAGAGAGAGAGAGAGAGAGAGAGAGAGAGAGAGAGGAGAGAGATTTGTTGTTGTTTTGTAACGCTACATACGGTTAAATAATGGTTTTTCTCATTTTTTATTTACTTAGAAAGTCGCCCATAATTTGGACGTATATAACTTCTTTTTTTTTTTAATAATTTTTAAAACAGTAATCTACGTACACGCATATATCAAGGTAACTAACTCTCATCAGCGTAGCTTGACTATGTCTAGGAGTCGAACTCCAGACCATGTTTACCAAATTTTAATAAACACAAAATCTGCATGAAATAAAATATATTCAAACGTAATTTTACGACCGAGCAAGGTCCGGCGCCTCCTGTTACTATAAATTATAAGGTTAAAAATAAAGTGCCGTTGGTTTTTATTTTGCCACGCGTGTGATTGAGGCAGTCAGGCAGCGGCTAAAAGATAGCGCAATATTTTCATCACAAAGGAGTCGTCAGAACAGTTAACGAACAAAACACCTTATTATTCAATAGGAAAAGGCAGTGTAAAGCATATATAAATAAGTGTGTGTGTTTGTTATGTGTGTGTTGTGTGTGTGTGTGTGTGTGTGTGTGTGTGTGTGTGTGTGTGTGTGTGTGTGTGTGTGTGTGTGTGTGTGTGTGTGATGGTAAATTCCACGGACTGTTATCAACTCTTAAATTTCATATTTGTTCGCACAATAACTTTACTATTTTGTTGTTACAAATTCTACTTTTACATAAAAGAGATTTTTACACAAAACTAAATTTATTTTGCAACTCTATCATCGCTAATCAAATTTCGATGGCTTTGCAACCAAACGTATCGCTGTGACGTGCAGAAAACAATGTGGCTTTGGCTTCAACCGCCTTAATTTAACTGCTTTCTTTTACGAAACATTACGAGCTTATTCGTAGACAGCAAGTAATTACTTGGTAAATTAAAGTATACATGTTTTGAATTCTATTCATGAAAATTAAAATATATCAGATGTGTCTTCGGGCTGAAAATGAAGAATTTCTTCACGCATTTGAGAAATAACAAATAACCGTAAGGAAAACATAAATTAGAATTATTTCACAAAAAGTTTGTTAGCCTCTCCCTGCTTTATCATTAGGTTTATGGTACGAGCTCGACTGAGCTTCAATTCCCGCTTCCAAGAACCCGTTTGGTTACATCCACAGTAGAGAATGTTTCTCTCACTTTCTCTCTTTTTCTCTTTCTTTATCTCTATGCCTCTTTCTTTTTCTCTCTCTATTTCTCTCGCTCTCTCTCTCCTTCTCTCTCTCCTTCTCTCTCTCCTTCTCTCTCTCTCTCTCTCTCTCTCTATATATATATATATATATATATATATATATATATTGCCCGTCGCACAATACATTAAAACATGATATTTTAATTTATGCAGATAGCATATGCATTATTATAGAATCAATCCTCTATTGATTATGATATACGATTATTACAAGGAATAATTTACCGAGTTGACTAATTCGCAATAAATAAATAAAAATAATAATATTGATAATGAATTTAATCAAATTTCATCCGTATTTGTTTACAATATCACGTCAGCTGATATTTGGGCTTGAGGATGCACGCCCTGGAAAAGTCACTTCTGGTTACTGCTTAGTTTTCAAATATGCAAACGAACAAATAGCTAACGCTGATATAAAATTGCGCCTCTTTTATCATAAATAGAATTAATTAATAAGAAAAAATTACAATAAAATGGTAAGGTACACCAGGGTTCGAACACAGGATCACTCGAACTGCAGTCGAATGCTCTACCACTGAGATATATCTCCAGATATTAACAAACCTGGCTTTTTTTTCTTTTTTTTTTGTTGCTTTTTCTTTTAAAAAAAAAATTATTTGTTGAGTGTTTATTATCTACTCTTTCCGGTGCAAACTAAATTTTTCCATGTAAAAATCTTTTTTTTTATCTATAAAAACGAAGCACTATTTTTAGAATTAGATTTTATCAATACTTATCGGACGAATTTCTGTACAAAACCTATTTAAGATCACTGCCAGACATAAATAAGCTTTGTGTGGAATTTGCAAAGATAGCCTCGGAATTTATAAGGTAGAGACACACCTAGTGACTTTTATATAATCATATATATATATATGTGTGTGTGTGTTTGTGTGTGTGTGTTTTGTGTGTGTGTTTGTGTGTGTGTGTTTGAGTGTGTGTGTGTTTGTGTGTTTGTGCGTGTGTTTGTGTGTGTGTGTTTGAGTGTGTGTGTGTTTGTGTGTTTGTGCGTGTGTTTGTGTGTGTGTGTTTGTGTGTGTGTGTGTGTGTTTGTGTGTGTGTGTTTGTGTGTGTGTGTGTTTGTGTGTGTGTGTTTGTGTGTGTGTTTGTGTGTGTTTGTGTGTGTGTGTTTGTGTTTGTGTGTTTGTGTTTGTGTGTGTGTTTGTGTGTGTTTTTGTGTGTGTGTGTATTTGTGTGTGTGTGTGTTTGTGTGTGTGTTTGTGTTTGTGTGTGTGTGTTTGTGTGTGTGTGCGTTTGTGTGTGTTTGTTTGTGTGTGTGTGTATTTGTGTGTGTTTGTGTTTGTTTGTGTGTGTGTGTGTTTGTGTGTGTGTGTTTGTGTGTGTGTGTTTGTGTGTGTGTGTTTGTGTTTGTGCGTGTGTTTGTCTGTTTTTTTTGTGTGTGTATTTGTGTGTGTGTTTGTGTGTGTTTGTGTGTGTGTTTGTGTTTGTGTGTGTTTGTGTTTGTGTGTGTGTTTGTGTGTGTTTTTGTGTGTGTGTGTATATGTGCGTGTTTGTGTGTGTGTGTTTGTGTGTGTGTGTGTGTTTGTGTGTGTGTGTTTGTGTGTGTGTGTGTGTGTTTGTTTGTGTGTGTGTTTGTGTGCGTGTGTGTTTGTGTGTGTGTGTGTGTAAATAGAAAAAATATGTATTATAAAATATATAACACATACGTACATATATATTATCTTACACACATATACGTGTGTGTATGTGGCTGTGTGTTTCTGTCATATATGAATGCATACACCCTTTTTTAAAGATCTGACTCCTTTCAGGCCAAAAACATCCCCTTCCAGCCTGACTTGTTCTTTTTCCACCCGATTTGATTTTGTTTATTGAAGTCCCACAAAATGTTTATGTTTTATTAGTTTTGCCCAATGAGTCCGGCAATGGTTTTGTTTTCTCAAGCCTCCTTTTCCTTTTTTCCTAGAGTGTCCATTATTATTATGCAGTTTTTTCACTCGCCCCCGTCCCCCGCCATGTAACACCATCGCTTCATCCAACAAAGCGCCCGTCGTGAAGGCCAAGTTGTAGGACAGTGTCCGTTCTGTCTGTTCATTGTTAAAGTGTTCACGTTTCACCCGAATGAAAAAAGAAAAAGTTCCCTCGTTCCCAGCAAAGAATTCCGTAAATCAAAAACTGATTAAAAGATGAAGCTGATTCTTTTAAATCCATTAATTCAGCGCAGTTGTTGGTCTAAAACGTCTTTATCTTGACCCCCCCCCCCGCCTATATAGTAAAAGGTGCCCTTCACCATCAAAAGAAAAACAGTAGTATTAGAAGGAGTTCTTTCTCTCATGCGTTCGAGAGGACAAGGACGAATTCTGCGCCAGCGTTTTGTTTGTTTTGTCGTTCGCTTATTCAACTTTTCATTTGTCAAATTTGACATCAAATTGATTTGATTTTAATTTGTTTCAATGCATTTTGTTTTGTATTTTTGTAATTCAGACAAACATCCCCAGCGTAAATCGGAGAAAACTACGTATGATAACGTTGTTGTTGTGGTTGTTGTTGTGGTTGTTTATTTTTCACACTTTAATATTGTTCTCTACATAATGGCTAACGAGGTGCTTTGAATATGTTTCCATTTGTTTTCGTATGGGCACTTTTATTAATAATACACACAGAAACTTTAGTCCCCTTCGAAGTAATCCCCCCCCCAGCTGAAATGCACTTGTCGTGCCAATAACTCCTGGAATGCCTCCATGAAATCCTCGCGTGAGTGTGTCAATGACATCACGGACTTTTTCATCTCAATTGCTTCATGACGACAGTTTTAAGGTTTTCCTTGAGCTTAGGGAATAACCACAAATAACAGGAGTAAGGTCTTGACTATAAAGAAGGCGAGGAACTATCTTGATTGCCATCTTGTTTTCTGCGATCTTCTATGAGCACTCTTGGAAAAAAACTTCATGCAAATCTTCTGCATCATCAGCTCCTCGCGAATAATTGTGGCCACAGTTCCCACACTGACGCCAAACTGTGCTTATATTGTCTAAACGGGCACACAACGGTCATTATCCATGAATTTTTTTATTTGGCCAATCAACGTTGGTGTTCTGACTTCCTTACTCTTCACACGCTTCTCATCATCTCTCACAGGCACTCTGCCTTCCTTGAATCTCTTATACCACTCAAAAACTGATGTTCAACTTATGCAAAATGGCCCAAAAGCAGTTTGAAGCATTTCATACGTTTTTGTGACATTTTTACAAAGTTTTAAACAGAATTTTATTGCATATTCTTCTTCTAAAGTGTCCTCGCGTCCTGATTGCATTTTTGAAATTCACCAACTGTGATAATCAACTGTGACTTTAGTGCGGTGTATTTCAATTCCTGCTATAGCTGCTCATTTCAACCTGGAATCATAAAAAACTGGTCAGTTATGTCATAAGATGCATATCTATAACATACTTCATTTTCAAGTCTTCGACAATTTTAATTGCCTGTACAAAAACAGTCTGGAAACTTATAGAAGACTCCTCGTAAATGTATGTTTTTATGCATATATATATATATATATATATATATATATACTAGCATTTCAGCCGGGTGTTTGGGGATGTACGTTGAGAAAAAAAAGAAAAAGACGGTCAATTTTTTAAAACTTTGACCCCTATTATGACCCCTTAATATTTATTGCTTTAGGCTCAAATCAAGTTATCAATTAAGATCCATGTCCAAGGAACCTATATCTAAAATTTAAAGTGTTTAGAATCAAAATTGGCAGAGGGGTTTGGTAGAGTTCTCAAAGGTCAAATCGTTGAACTTTGACCCCTTAACAGCCAAATTTCTGGCCGACAACGTATTACTTATATTTTCCCAAATCTCAGTAGTCTGTATATCAAATTTCGAGTCTGTAGACTTAAAATTGACAGAGTTAATGCGTAGGAAAATCTACACAGACACACACACACACGTTCATTTTTATATAATATATATATATGCATATATATATATATATATATATATATATATATTTAAATGGAATTGTAGAAGGCGGTAAAATGCAGAAGTAACGGAAAGACACAAGCTGAAGCAGGTGAGAAATTTATTAATACAACTTATAAATACATGTGTACATATTCATATTTCATATACGCAGTATATTTATATTTGCACAGTGGTTGCCTGGGAAAGTCGGTCTGGTGGTATATATATATATATATATATATATATATATATATATATATATATATATATATATATATATATAATGAGATTATTAGTTAAAAGGACTATGAAAAATGATTAAATGTAAAAGTACAATCATCTATAAGCTGCAAACACTTTGGAGGCTACGCATTTAATTAAATGTAAAAAAAAAAAATAGTGATCCCCTCATACAAGTAATACTACAAATCATAACCCTCACTCCCAATAACTTAATTAATTAATAAATGAACCAAGGGAAGAATTGAAATGATACAAATTAATAACTATACTTACTAAAAACCGACACGTCTCTAATTAATTAATAACTACACCCAACAAAAAGCTTTGAAAAATAGGCTAACATGAACAACTTAAAGAAATTAAAGAAGTAATCATCCTCTCGTTACCTCTCAACCCAATCTGAAGCGCTACCGCTTAATACTAAGCTAAACGAACAGAAACATGATATGCTACCAACTGGATAAAGGTGAGTGCACTTTGCATACTTAATAATTAAATACCCTAAAACGATTATTTGAGGATCTAGCACGACGGAAACTAACAATATAATTTGTCTCAAATGATAATTAAGTACTTAGTAGAGGGCTTTTTGGGGACGAAATACTCCACTATTATAGACAAATAAATGCTATTATGTAGCTGTTTGCATGTGTATATATATATATATATATATATATATATATATATATATATATATATATATATATATATATATACGTTTGATTTTTTATTACCGTATCTTTCTGTTAAGTTACATTATTGTTTCAGCTACCCGGCCGTTTTTTGGCCGTCTGTAGCTTCTTCAGACTTTTACAGAAATGTTCGTTCACTCTTTCATCCTACCATAACGTTATGGTAGGATGAAAGAGTGAACGAACATTTCTGTAAAAGTCTGAAGAATCTACAGACGGCCAAAAAAAAAAAAAGACCGGGAAGCTTAAACAATAATGTAACTTAACAGAAAGATACGGTAATAAAAAATAAAACGCATATTTGCTCTACAAAAGTATTGAGCACTTTCTTAAGTTTTTATCAATTACCATTTCTACTAAATATACATAATATATATATATATATATATATATGTGTGTGTGTGTGTGTGTGTGTGTGTGTGTAAGAAAAGAAAAAGGATTTTCAAAGATAAAGTGCTATTAAAGAAAAGGAAAGACAGAGAGTTAAATAGAGTGAAATAGAAAGAATTAGGAATGTAGAGAAATAAAGAGTTAGACTTGTCTAAGTAATCCGCCCACAAAACGAGCAATCATAAAGAAACGCTGCAACTCAACTGATAATAAAACTAAATTTACGGTGTTCCCGACTCTTTAATCCATCGAATGGCGGCCTCTCAACTTTCCGCACCGTTCGACAAAACAAAAATATCATACGGAAAAGGCAGATTAAGAAGGAATAAGAAAGAAAGAAGAAACTCTATAAAGCATTTAGAAACAAATAAATCGACGTCTTTGCATTGATTTCGAAATGAATATTTCAAGAAAACCCCTTTATTTACAACTTGTATTGGAATTTCAAATCTTATTGTCACAAGAAAAGGATTTTGACATATTTATAGTTGTATTCGTTTGTGGAAAGACTAGAGCAGCAGTTTGCCACGCGGGCCAGACAAAACGAAAGACCGGGGTTAGCGGCTGAGGAAGGGTTGGAAAAGGGACAGGGGTGGATAAGTTGTGCGATAGGAAAACCGTTAATGGTGTCATGCTGTTCGGAAACAGATATGGAGAAAACGAATGCCGAACACAAATTCTATTGCGTCGCCTTCGAAGATGCTATAGAATCAAGGTTGTTTCTCGGCGCTTTTTTTTAGATTAGCAAATAAGCTAAATGGTGTGCCAAGGAAAAGAGATGATAAGAAAATAATAATATGGTCCCGTCCAAAGTGTTATTTATTTTAAGAATTTACAATAATATTAGGTTTCATTTCCGACCCGGACACACGACCATGGAGATTTCCCTACGTTGATAATCAACGGCAGAATAGAACGTTACATGCCGTTACTCTTTACTGTAATTCATAAAAATAAAACGGGAAATAAATAAATAAAAATCTGGGTTGGCATTTTTTTCTTTTCTCAATAAAAGCATTTTTTTTTAATTTTTATCATCAAACCAGTCACCATTTAGCAAGTCGCAGAGGCCACTCGAGCATAAGGGTTTCTAAATGTACAGTAGTCAATGGGAAAATGTCGTAGTAATCGTTAATAGTGGAAATTTGATGAATTGGATGACTTAAGGGGATGACTCGTCAAGAACTTCTTCACGTTTGCCTTGAAAACAACCACATTGTAGTCAGTTGGTAAGTAGAAACACGGGACAGAGTTCCACAAGCTTTGTTCATGGAATCTACGTTAGGATTAAGGCACAGATAAAGAGTGGGGAAAATTATTGATAGTGGTTTCAGGTAGACGGGTGTTTTTCGTCATGCCAGGGGGGGCGATAGATTGGTGCTCATTCGAGCACTTGCCATGAAAATAACGATAAAGCAGAGACAGGCTCTGAATGTCTTTTCTGTGGGAAAGAGGTTACAGAGAAGGGAAAAGGGCATACCCAAATAGGCTGCGAAGTCTATATTGAACTTTGTCAAAGCAGGATAAGATTTTCTAGCAGCGCCTGCCCAGATGTGGCAACAGTACTCCATCTCTTATTGTATTTAGCGAATTGCATCAGCAGGGAGGTATCTACTGGAGCGGTAGAATCCCACCATTTTTCTAGCAGTCATGTCAACATATTTTATCTACGTGTTCCATCTCAGATCAGGAGTAAAGGTCAGATTTAGAAGCTTGTCAAAACATGCGGCCTCCCCAAGACAAGAGCCATTCGTTTCAATTGATGCAAGACGGGGATCAAAGCGTTGATAATGTAAAGTTAGAAGAATGGTTTCGATGCATTAAAATTAACCAACCACCGCTTTCCCTATTGCACCACGTGATCAAGATCAGAGCAGATAGAATAAGAGATAACTTTATTAGCGTTATTCTCTCCTCTGCCACATATCCATTTTGCTCGACGTAAGTAAGAGCATGATATTTTTGTGCCGTGACCCTTACACTTTAACCGTGTAATTACATTTCAACCACTGGAACCCGCACGTTGTCTGGTACCGTCTCAGAGGAACAAACAAAAAAGAAAGTAAAACTGACTTGGCATATTTTTAAGTGTAGATGAAATGCATTTATTCGTGGTTTTTATACAATAACGCATTTTATTATTTTTCAAAAAATCTTTTCGCAAATCACAAGAACGATAGGAACTTTCAATCATGTCTGAAAGTGACGCAATGTTCAACAAGTAAGATCGGAGATGCGCCGATGTACAACTCATGCTCTCTACCGATCCAAGTTATGAAAACAGGACTATTGCCAGCACATCGTTTATTTGCCACGAATAACAGGGGCGTTTGGTGTGGTTTCAAGTGAAGGCCACATCATGCCACTTCACATCTTCGAAGTCGGCTTGAAAGTCAACACCAAAGTTCACCTGGATGTGCTGAAGAGTGTGATGATACTCTGGTGCACTTAGGTGGCCGCTTGCAAGCAATCAGGTTGTGCAGCAGGACTCGGCGCTGGCACACAAGTCCAAAGAGACCCAGGCTTGGCTTCAGGAGTGTTACGACTTTGTATCCTTCTCTCACTGCCCCCGCTTCTCTCCGACCTTAATCCGCTTGACTACTTTGTTTGGTTATGCGTTGAGAACACAACGCCAAAGCCAGCGTAATCCCCGCCATCCGCCGAGTATTTGCCGAGCTCCGGCCGGCGCATGTTGAAAAGGCATGCTCCCAGTTCCGGACTCTAAAGGAAGCGGTGATTGGGGATGAAGGCGGTTACATTAAATAGATGTCAACTCTATTGCATAATCAAGTTACGTGAATTGATTTTTTTTTTAAGTTTTAAATTAAAGCTATTTTGTTGTATTTTTTAGAGCGACACTTTTATCGTTCCATTCTGTGTAAAAGTATACAACATTGTAAGCCGGTCAATGTAGATTGTGCACTTGATGTTTGCTTTCGATGGACATAATATATTTAAGAAGTCAATTGCAACGTATGAATAAAGCAATGGTTAATGCAACAATAATATGAAAATAATTAACGGTTACAACTTCTTCGTTTGCGGTTAAGACGTTTGTCCAGCACAAACTTAAAAAAGAACAACAAAAAACCCCAAAAAAAACATTAATCTTTTTTAAAGAAACAAAGGATTTTCTTTTGTTTTAAACAAGCAAAAGGATTTCAATCGAATGCGAATTTCTACATAAAACGTCAATCATGAAACCTGTTACCGTATCACGTTTCATAGTTAAGCACACACAAAAAAAGTTGTAACTAAATAGTTTAAAATAATGGGGCAATGATCCTTATTGAATACTGGTCCTTTAAAATGAGTATAATAATAATAATAATAATAATAATAATAATAATAATAATAATAATAATAATTCTGATTTCGTTTATGAACGTCTCTCTGGAAAGGGATGGGATTCATTTCCAGAGGATTTCCTTAATCCCGGCTTCAAACCAGGAGCTTCAAAGATCAAGGATTTTCCTAAGGATGTTTGTGGTACCTATAATTGTAGTTTTTTCAATTGTCCTTCCAAACGACTTGATACTACTCCTAGTGTACCAACTACAACCGGGATTATTTGTGTTTTAACCCCGTGTATAGCCTTACCTCCAAGGCCAATGGAGCATAATTGCTCCACTTCTCATTCTCCTTCTCTCTCACATTGCTGTCCCAGGGTACTGAAAAGTCTACAATCTGTCAGTTTTTTGAGACCTTATCAATTACGACCAAATCCGGACGATTATGTTCCAATTGCTTGGTCGTTATGACACTCTTGTCCCACCATACCTCTACCTTGCCATCCTCACTTGTTCTCACTTCATTAGGCACCTCCTGAAACCATTTTTCTGTACACTTTACCCCAACCCTCTTACACACCTCCCAACATATCCAGAGTCCCATGCGATCGTGTCTTTTGCGGTACTCTCTCTGGGCAAGCCCACTACACCCTGCTGCAAGGTGCGCAATTGACTCTGAAGTCTTACCACAAATCCGGCATTCTGTAGCAACTTCCTCTCCTAGAACCACTTTTTTTAACAATCGTGTTTCTAATGCCTGCTCTCCTGTGCTGCACAAACAAAAGCTTCAGTACTCTTAGCCAGATACCCAGCTTTAAGCCATTGCCATGATCTTTCATCAGCCACTTCTACTATATCCTGGAAGAACCTTCCATGCATTTTCTTCCTAGCCAGTTCCTCTATCGATACGTTTCACATAATCAGCCTTGGTCACACATACCTCCACTTCATTGGCCACAACCTTAAGCATCCACTCCTAACTTCTAACCACATGCTCATTCAACCACCTCCTCGGTTCTAACAAAATCTTTTACACTTTTCAATCCTTTCCCACCGTCTCTCCTCTTTTGATACAGCCTTGCTGCGCTACTTCGAATGTGAACTATACCAAACATTGCTAAAACTTTTCTTGTTTTGATATTCATGGCATGCAACTCCTTGTCAGGCCATTCTAAAATTCCCACACTGTATCTCAAAACACTGACTGCCCATGAATTCACTGCTTTCATTAGATTTCCTCCATGCAGTTTTGACTTTGCAATTAGTTTCACTCTACTAAGATACTCCTTCCTGACCTTCTCCTTCATTTCTCTGTTTATGATGCCCACACCCTCAAACACTCCCAAATACTAATACCATGTATCTTCTATTTCTTTCATTTCTCCATTTGGCAGCACTATTCCATTCGAATGAACCTTTACTCCACTTTTCATCACCAGCACTGCACATTTCCTAATCCCAAACTCCATCGCAATGTCTTCTGAGTATGTCCCCATAAGTTCTACTAGTCTCTCCATTTCCTTTTCATTTCTACCGAATATTTTCAAATCATCCATAAACAGTATATGGTTGAGGTGTCTGTCAGCAAATCCAAAGTTATACCTCAGTTTTTCTCTCTTCAAGAGGATGCTCAGTGGCATCATTATCATTACAAAAAAAGTGGCGATAACGAATCTCTTTGGAATATTCCACATTTAATGCCAACCTGCCCCATCACCACATCGTTTTCCATTGAGCTATACTTGTCACCAAAAGCCCTACCATATTCTCAGCAACCTTCAGCATCAATAGTATTTCACGTATCCATGAATGATGAACCATGTCATAAGCCTTTATGTAATCGATCCATGCTACGCTCAGATTCCCCTGCTTCTCCTTTGCATCCTGCATTAATTCTTTATCAATTAGTAGTTGCTTTTTGGTACCTCTCGAGCCTTTCCGACATTCTTTCTGTTCGTTAGGAAAAACACTATTACTCTTAAGATGTTCATAATTTTTTCCGCAAAGATTCCAGTTTCCACATTAGTAGTAGACATGTAATTGGTCTATAATTATTGGCACCTGTTCCCTTTGTCGAATCATTCCTAATCAGTGTTGTTCTTCCATTCACAAGCTAATAAGGGACATCTCCCGACTCTACGACCCTTTGCAAGGCAGCAGCTATAGGTGGATAAAGGCATTGTAATAATATTAAGAATAATAAAAAGAAAAAGAAGAATAAGAAGAAATAATAATAAAACCAACAATAATAATAAGAAGAATGATAAAACAATATTAAGCATAATTATTATAACAATGATAATAATAATGATAAAACTCATTATAAAAATAATAATAACAATGATAGTTATAACAATATTAATAATAACATTGATGATGCTAATAATAATAATGATAATAACAATAATTGTAATTATCATAACAATGATAATAATAATGATAATAATAAAGCTAATTATAAAAATAATAATAACAATGATAGTAATAACAATAATAATAAAAATGATAATAATAATGATAATAATGATAAAAATAATAATAATGATAATAACAATAATAATAACAAAAATAATAATATTACCAAAAATAATACCAGTAAAAATACTAATAATAATGATAATAATGAAATTAATGATAATAATAACAATAACAATAATAATAATAATAACAATAATAATGATAATAACAATAATAATTACAATAATAATGATAATAATAACAATAACAATAATAATAACAATAATAATATTAATAATAATAACAACAACAACAATAACAATAATAATAATAACAATAATAATTACAATAATAATAATAATGATAATAACAACAATAATAATATCAATAATAATTATAACAATAATGATAACAATAATAATAGCAATAATAATGATATAATAACACTTCTGATTTCGCTTATGAACGGAAAGGGATGGGATTCATTTCCAGAGGATTTCCCTTAATCCCGGCTTAAAACCAGGAGCTTCAAAGATCAAGGATTTTCCTAAGGATGTTCGTGGTACCTATAATTGCAGAGGTTTGAAGGCCGCCTAAAACATCGGGGATTTGTAGTTTTTTCAATTTCCCTTCCAGACGACTTGATACTAATCCTAGTGTACCAACTACGAACGGGATTATTTGTGTTTTAACTTCGTGTATACGCCTTATCTCCAAGGCCAATGGAGCATAATTGCTCCACTTCTAATTCTCCTACTCTCTCACATTCCTGTCCCAGGCTACTTAGAAGTCTACAATCTGTCAGTTTTTTTTTTAGACCTTATCAATTACGACCAAATCCGGACGATTATGTTCCAATTACTTGGTCATTATGACACTTTTGTCCCACCATACCTCTACCTTGCCATCCTCACTTGTTCTCACTTCATCAGGCACCTCCTCAAACCATTTTCCAGCACACTTAACCCCCACCCTCTTACACACCTCCCAATATATCTGGTCCCATGCGATCGAGTCTTTTAATGCCAACCTGCCCCATCTCTCTGTTTGCTGTCAACACCGTTTTCCATTGAACCATACTTGTCTCCAAAGCCCTACCACATTCTCAGCAACCTTCATCATCAATAGTATTTCACGTATCCATGAATGAGGAACCATGCCATAAGCCTTTATGTAATCGATCCATCCTACGCTCAGATTCCTCTTCTTCTTCTTCTTCTTCGCATCCTGCATTATTGCTTTATCAATTAGTAGTTGCTCTTTAGTACCTCTCGAGCCTTTTATTCGTCAGGAAAAACACCATTACTCTCTAGATGTTCATAAATTTTCTCCGCAAATATTCAAGTCAACAGTTTCCACATCAATGGCAGACATGTAATTGGTCTATAATTATCGATATCTGTTCCTTTTGCAGGATCTTTCCTAATCAGTGTTGTTCTTCCCTTCACAAGCCAATCGGAAAATCTCCCGACTCTACAACCCTTTGCAGAGCAGCAGCTATAATAAAATAATAATAACAATAATAATAATTATTAAAATAATTATTATAACAATAATAATAATAACAATTATAATAACAACAACAACAATAATAATTATAGCAATAATAATAACAACAACAACAACAGTAATAACAATAATAATAACAATAATAATAATAATTATAAAAACAATTATAATAATAACAACAACAATAATAATAATAAACACCACCAATAATGATAATAATAACAATATTAATAATAATAATAACAACAACAATATTAATAATAACAATAATAATAACAATTATAATAATAACAACAGCAACAATAATAATAATAATAATAAAATATAATAATAACAATAAAAATAAGATAATAATAATAACAATAATAATAGTAATAACGATAATAATAACAATAATAATAACAATAATGATAATAATGATAACAATAATAATAATAATAATAATAATAATAATAATAATAATAATAATAATAATAATAATAATAATGTACAAGAAGGAAAGAGACTGCTAAATTATACATTTAGCAGTCACAGTATAACACAGGGTGAAGATCAATACGAAAAATTCGTACGATATTTGTAAAGCTAAATGAAGCTTTTGTATTATAAAAACAATTCTAGAAAAATAATTTTAGATCATTATTTGAATAATAGGAATACGCTGAAAAAAAATATTCGAAATGTGAACAAACTGTGTTTACGATGTTAAAACATTACCAAGATTCCTTGTCTTCAATTACAAATATGTGTTGTTACCATAATATAATATATCCAGCTATTTGTTCAGACTTTAGACATCTTAGATATGTGCGAAATTCAGACTTTCATCTCTCTCTCTCTCTCTCTCTCTCTCTCTCTCTCTCTCTCTCTCTCTCTCACACACACTCACACACACACACACACTATATATATATATATATATATATATATATATATATATATATATATATACACACACACACATTATTCAATTTCCACCCTAAACAAGGCAGAGTGCCACTTGGAGAAGGAGGCTACTATCGGGCACATGATTTGCAGGGGCATTATGAAGGGAGATGAGTAGCAAGATGTTTGTTCACATTACACTTGAACTTCTGCATGTCAGTAGAGTAAGGAAGCAGGATCCTGGAAGGGAGTTCCAAAGACTTGCAGTTCTGGGGAAGAAACTATTGGAGTAAAAGGCTTCCTTGCACCTAGGGATCTCTACTGTAAAGGGGTGGGACTGAGTTGCTTGTCGGGTTTGTCGGAGGTAGTCACGTCGAGGAGGTACAAGTGCTTGCAGATCGTAAGAGCATTCAACATTAAAGTATTTGTAGAACAGACAGAGGGATGCAACATTTCGTCGATGGGACAGAGGCTAAAACCTAGATGACAGTTCAAGACCTATCAGATTGGCGACTCTATTTTGAACCCTGTCAAGGAGTGAGAGACAAGCAGCAGATGCACCAGCCCAAATGTGACAACAGTACTCCATACATGGGCGGCTGGTGGCCTTATGGAGATACAGGATACTTTCAAGCATAAGTAATTTTCTAGCACAGTAGAGAGAGCCCACCTTCTTTGCAGCAGCCTTGGCAATGCTCTTAATGTATATATTCCAGTTCATGTTCCCTGTAAGCGTTAAGCCGAGGAGTTTAAAAGAAGTACTTTCAGGTAATGTGTTTTTGGCCATTGCTATTGCTGATAGAGAACGTTTCTTGTAATTATTGAAGGAAACAAGTTTAGTCTTAGCAGCATTGAATGTGACCATCCATTTTTGTTCCCTATTCCCCTACAGATTGAAGGTCTTCCTCTAGTGTTTCTGCCTGTTATAGAGAGTGGCGTCATCGGCAAATATACCCATCTCCGAAACAATTTTATCAGGGTGGGCATTTATGAATATCAGGAATAATAAAGGTCCAGAGATAGACTCCTGAGGTACTCCCGCATTTATATTATATTGTTTAGATGTACGACCGTTGAGAGCAACTTGGATTTTTCGCTGCCTTAAGAAGGATTTAATTTCATTATGTATTCTTCCAGTGATACCATATGATCTAATTTTCCTTAGAAGACTATCGTGTCATACCCTGTCAAAAGCCTTAGATATATCAAGGGCTACCGCTCTACCCTCCTCTGCTTTGTTCAGTGAACGGTATATACGTTCAGAGACTACAGTT
The DNA here is from genome assembly GCF_053919585.1 of Euprymna scolopes. NCBI lineage: Eukaryota > Metazoa > Mollusca > Cephalopoda > Sepiida > Sepiolidae > Euprymna > Euprymna scolopes. Next base: position 3,140,648 of record NC_136484.1, read on the forward strand.
ATCTGCTGTTGAAGGGCTTGCTTAAATCCATATTGTTTGTCGGTCAGTTTAGCAGCTGTTAGGTGTTGGACTAGGGCTTGATTAACTAAAGACTCAAATATTTTGGCGAAAAGCGGGAGGAGGCTAATAGGGCGATAATTTAGTGGGTCAGTTCTTTCACCAGAATTCTTGAAGACTGGTACCACAGAAGCGGTTATTCAGCTGTCGGGAAAGAAAGATTCGTAAAGGCATATATTGTAAAGTTTGGAGAGAACTGGAGCAACCTCAGCAGAGAATTTTTTTTTTAATAGCACAGCCGGATGAGATTTGGTCCACATGCTTTTGAGGTGTCTACATTTTTATGATACCATGTACCTGAGAAAGGGTGATTTTCAAATCGTCTAGTGTGGGGTCTGTTCGCAAAGGAAAGTCTGGGAAGGAGTGGTTTGCCAGGTCCAGTGTGGAGTTTGAGGCAAACCGACTGGCAAGCAGATTCGCCACATGTCCCACAAATCGCTATTTCCTGTCATTGATGTTGTTCGGCATAGTTCAATCTTATCTAGGACCCATTCATTTGTATGTTTTCCCCCCAGCTTATGCAAAGAAATCTACAATAGTAACATAATTCAAAAGCAGCAATTTTCTTCTTGTTCCTCAAGACCAAAAATTCTGCTCCATATTGAAAATACCAAAGCTTGCAAGAGTCGTTTGTTTGTGCGTTGTAAAGTGGATCTGTTCTTTTTTTTTTTTTTTTTTTGTCAGATATTTATTTTCGCAACTATTACTGTCTTTGCCATTTTATTGACGAAGCTATCATACCTTTTTTTTCCTTTCCAAATAACAATAAAGTTAACTAAGTCTATCTCTAATATCGTAGGTAGTTCGACTATAGTCAAGGACAATCCAAATACTCAGTAGCTCTTATAATATTTGGAAGATCGTCATTAATTCTTTTTTAATTACTCGAGTTATCATTGACCTTGAATTTAAACTGCTGAAATTTTAGTGTTAAGTAACATCTTTCGAGTTTTTGATATGGCTTAATCAAGGATTGAACCCGTATCTATAGCAGTAAATTAGGGCGCGCTCTGAACACAATGTCAAATGGAATAGAGTAAATTTTATTCAAAGAAAACAAGAATACAGCATTATTTAAAAAAAAGTTATTGAAAAAAAATCGATTCAGGTAACTTGATGATGTAGCAGATATGACATCTATTCAATGTAACCGCCTTCAGCCTCAATCACAGCATGCCTTTCCACAAGCGCCAGTGGGAGCTAGGCGAATACTCAGCTCATAGCAGATCAGAGGGGCTTTGGTGTTGTTAGTATTAAGGTTGGTGATTTTCTCGATGTATGACCAAACGAAGTAGTTCAATGTTTAGATCGAGAGAGGAGGGGGCCAGTGAGAGAAAGGGTACAAATTCCTAGTTAACTGCGGGTCGTTCGATGCGTTGAACTGTGGCCTCAAGCCTTGACCAGTCCAGATTTTCATTTTGACGATGTTTGCAATAGTCTTGTAATAACTTGGATCGGTAGAGAGCAGGAGGTCTCCAGTGGCGCATCTCCAATTTCGCTCGTCGAACATTGTGCCACTTTCAGAAATGTTAGAAGTCTTCTATCGCTCTTGGGATTTGTACACAACTGGCTAACTAGTAGATGGTCTGCAATAAAAAGGAAAACCTGTTTTCATCAAACGGAAATTGAATCATGCTATCTTATCTTGAAGGACAATTATATAGTTCAACTCTGTATGGTCTTAGTCTTTCCATTTATTTTGCTCTAGTCTTTCTTTTAGGTGTTGGTGATTGTTCCCAGTGCTCCTATAATTAGTGGTATTACACCATTTTTTTTTTTTTTTGTATTTCTGTTCTCATATTCTTTCAGCTTTTCTGGCAAATTACTTTAATTCTTTATTCTATCTCCTTTATACGCATTCTGTGATGTCTTGGCATGGCGAAATCAAATATTCGTAAAGTTTTTTTTATATATATTTCTTGTTGACGATTATAACACACAGTCTTCTTGCTTGGATAGTTTTTTCTTCTGGTAATCCGAGATGCTTTTCGTTTTCGAAGTTTTGTTTTCCGTTTTGTAACTACCATTTACCTGCAGGTTCAAGACATAGAAAGCATGTTTAAATAACGTAATATGTTTATATACATTTGATTTCAATTTCTTTTACTCAACTCCGTCGTCCAGACATTTTTTAAACTATTCGCTCGTATACACATACATCAGTGTTTACTAAATATTTACATTCATAGACAAGAAATAAAATAATTTGTAAAATAAAACCGACCTTCTGTCTAACCCCAATTTTTTACTTTTGATTTTCATAAGTTCACTTCAAAATAAATTCAATAAAATTTGGAATAAAAAAAACCATGTTTATATAAGTAATATTCCTGTAGCGACCTGAATCATATATTTACTAATATGTCAACGTATGTGGAGTCTTCGAAAAGCTGATCCAAAGATAACAATTACTGAAAAGAACAAATTGATCCTGTAATATGAATTTGTAAAAGGTGAATTATTAATTTTTTATTTCCATCGGGTTACACCGGAACACAGGTCATACTAGTTATTGAATAATTTTCGGTCATAAAAATCTAGAAATGTTAGCGAAAACCGAGCCTCACATATAAATTACTCTTCAGGCCAATTTCCTTAAATGTCATGTTTGACTAACGTTTTAATGACGAAAATGTTGGAAGCGCTACGGATTCGGCACTGCATCTTTTGTGTTAGCTATTTAAAGTGTTTTATCTATAACACACACACACACACACACGCACACACACACACACACACACACACACACACACACACATATATATATATGAATATATATATAGGGAAATTTCATGAGTGTACATACGTTATCACCTTCTACTCCTCTTTAAAAAATGGAATCGTCTGATCATCACGGATCGTGATTGATGATTAGTAGGACTATGACAACAGCGTATTCTGTTCATAGTTTTGACTGAGTGTATATCTGACACAGTTAGATACAATTAATCAACCGAAAACCACATCACTCTACATAAAACTTATAAGATATCAATGCATATATACCTGAGAATCAAAACAAGGAAAAGAATATGCTGTTGTCATAGCCCCAGTGATTAATCCGATGTTTAAAAAATGAAGTGTTGTCCGCCGACACAAACAGAAAAATTTAAAATAAATTCATTTCAGAATATGGCATTTATTTTCTTAATTTTAAGAAAATTTTGTTGAAAATAATTTTTACCTTGAGAACACGGCGAATATGTTAGGTTTTAAAAAGAATGAAATTGTTTTAAATAGAAACGAATCCCATTTATTTTATTTATTGAAACAACATTTTTTTTTTTACCGAATATTTTATTGGCTAATTATTTTACGAATCTGTTCGACTGTGACTTTATTGCAGGTTGAGGTGTGGTTCACAACTGCATTATATGCTCCACGGTTCCAGACTTTATGTTTTTATAAGGAATATTAGTTTTTTGTTTGTTTTTGTTTTGTTTTCGGTTTTTTTTTTTTTTTGTTGCAGAGTAATCGCTCGAGACAAGCTATTACACCATATCATGAAAGAAGCTAAAAAGAACAATTATTGCAAAGACAGGAGATTCCTATCGGCTTTAGTCTTGAAATTCGAAATCTGTATTTAGCAGGAAAACAATGAGCAGCAAGAGAGTTCCACAACCTTGCAGTCATTGGCATAAGAAGTATTACAATCAGGTTAAAAACGAATTAATGGGATAAGAAGTATTACAATCAGGTTAAAAACGAATTAATGGCATAAGAAATATTACAATCAGGTTAAAAACGAATTAATGGCATAAGTAATATTACAATCAGGTTAAAAACGAATTAATGGCATAAGAAGTATTACAATCAGGTTAAAAACGAATTAATGGCATAAGAAGTATTACAATCAGGTTAAAAACGAATTAATGGCATAAGAAGTATTACAATCAGGTTAAAAACGAATTACTGGCATAAGAAATATTACAATCAGGTTAAAAACGAATTAATGGCATAAGAAGTATTACAATCAGGTTAAAAACGAATTAATGGCATAAGACGTATTACAATCAGGTTAAAAACGAATTAATGGCATAAGAAATATTACAATCAGTTTAAAAACGAATTAATGGCATAAGAAGTATTACAATCAGGTTAAAAACGAATTACTGGCATAAGAAGTATTACAATCAGGTTAAAAACGAATTAATGGCATAAGAAATATTACAATCAGTTTAAAAACGAATTAATGGCATAAGAAGTATTACAATCAGGTTAAAAACGAATTAATGGCATAAGAACTATTACAATCAGGTTAAAAACGAATTAATGGCATAAGAAGTATTACAATCAGGTTAAAAACGAATTAATGGCATACGAAATATTACAATCAGGTTAAAAACGAATTACTGGCATAAGAAATATTACAATCAGGTTAAAAACGAATTACTGGCATAAGAAGCATTACAATAAGGTTAAAAACGAATTACTGGCATAAGAAATATCACAATCAGGTTAAAAACGAATTAAGTGCATAAGAAATATTACAATCAGGTTAAAAACGAATTACTGGCATAAGTAATATTATAATCAGGTTAAAAACGAATTAATGGTATAAGAAATATTACAATCAGGTTAAAAACGAATTAATAGCATAAGAAATATTACAATCAGGTTAAAAGCGAATTAATCTCATAAGAAGTATTACAATCAGGTTTAAAACGACTTAATGGCATAAGAAGTATTACAATCAGGTTAAAAACGAATTACTGGCATAAGAAGTATTACAATCAGGTTAAAAACGAATTAATGGATCCATTTGCAACAACAAGCCAAACGAGTTGGAACGAAGGAAGCATGGGAATAAATTAGACAATTCTGACGAAATATATGCCATAACAGCATTTGTAGAAAAGACTGAGATTAGCAACATCACGTCTGTGAGGGAAATGTTGCCGTGAAGAAAAAGTGTGGAGCAAATTAAATTACAGATACATTTCTGTAATTTACTAAGGATCTACTATAGTTATTAAGGAGATCTTACAGAGACATGTCGACGGGGCGGATCAGGCATTTTTATAAGCCAGAATGCGCTTATCCTAACTACACTTGACCTTGTGTCTAATCTCATGACAAGGGGGTAAATAGTTTGCTTTATTATGGAATTAAATAAGTACAACCGTTTTGAGGTTAATATAGTTAGCATAGATGAAAAATGCACATATTTATACCATTTAGATCATGAATTACAATCGCTGTTGGAAATACCCGGCTTTCATCCATCTGAAACTCATGTATACTCAAGGACACTTTATTTAAATAAACTATATAAGCAACTTTGGAATCTATAGTTGAGGATTCACGGGTTCTTTTTTAACAAATTTGTGAGAAAATAATCTCTCTCTCTCTCTCTCTCTCTTTCTCTCTCTCTCTCTCTCTCTGTTTCTCTCTTTACTCGATATAATCCGAGGTAAACTCAGATTTACTATAAATATTAATATTCATATATTAATTAATTCCAAATAAATAAAAAAAGCTCAATACAGACACAATAGAAAGTAGAGTTTATTATGGGGAAAATAAAAGAATTTAAAACTGTAAATTAAAATTTACAACTTAATTTATTATTCAACAGAATATTCCAAATACAATTTTCAAAGTCCTTATTCTGTAGAGTTTCAAAGAATGCCATTCTTGCTATTCTTCTCATCAGAGGACAGTAAGAAATCAGCAAATTATAATTGTAGCAAAGCTAGAATTTGCTCGTTGATTCATTAGATGAAACAACAATTTATGATATTTGGTCATAAATTGTAGGGAAAACAGTTAAAAAATACATATACATGAAACAATTGAAAAAAAAACTAGGAATAACATTTTAGCCTAAGTAATGACTCCCTCGTTAGTATTCCGAAAGAAAATTCCTTTTAAGAAACAAAATATCAAAAATTTTAGGTCCAATCGTTAAATTTCAAAATGCGAAAAATCCAGTTCAAAAAAGATTTTGGTCTTTTAGGTTTTTTATTGCATTCGCAGAAAAGCAGAAAATTAATATTAATAAGGAAAATAGGAAATGGATAGATAACCAAGAAACGTTCACTCCCATCGTTGGCTTAGTAAGATAATCAAAAATCAATTTAATTGTAATTTTTAATTTACAGTTTAATTTTTTTAGTTTCCCATATCTCTCTCTCTCTCTCTCTCTCTCTATATATATATATATATATATATATATATATATATATATGTGTGTGTGTGTGTGTGTGTGTGTGTGTGTGTGTGTGTGTGTGTGCGTGTGTGCGTGTGTATGTGTGCGTGTGTGTATATATATATATATATAAAATGACAGCAGTCTATCAAATTTCATGATGTGACCATCTTACAATTTATTCCTTTAATTCAGTTGACATTTACACTTCAACTGAATTAAAAGAAATTTAAACTGTGACCTTCTTATTTCTGTCAACTACTACTCTTATGAACCTATCAGAGAGAAATGATTTAATAATTGAGAAGACATTTTCGGCTATACTAGTAAACCTTCATGCCATATCCTATCAAAGGCCTTTGATATATCAAGAGCAATTGCCCTAGAAAGGTTGCCTATGTCGAGAGATTCGCTAATCCTATGAGATATAACTGCAAGCATATCTGCTGTAGATCTAGCAGAACGGAAACCATATTGTGTGTCACTAAGAAAGTTATTTTTGCTAAGATGGTTGTAGATCTCTATTTAACACAGATTCCAGCAACTTACTCATGACGCACAGGATACTTATTGGCCTGTACTGAGAGGGGGATGAGCGATCACCTGTATTCTTAAATACAGGGCATACTGATGAGATTTTCCAGGGTGGTGGGAAGCAATTCTCCTTAAGACAACGTTTAAACAGTTTTGTAAGTATGGGTGCTAGTTCTGGTTGAAGTTTTTTTTAGTATTATAATTGGAATACTGTCAGGGTCGGTTGCTTTACTTAAATCGGGGTTTTTGATTAGCTTGGCAACATCAGGTACAGATATGTGTATATCACATAGCGTGTTTTCTGATACAGGAGAAAATATTGGGGTTGACGGCCTTGGTCGCAAAGGGTAGAATTAGCTGCAAAGTTCTTGGCAAAGAGTTTGGCTTTGTCCGATGCTGACGAGATTACCTCAGGTTCATTGATGATAGTTGGGATAGAGCACACGCTTCTGTTCAGGATTCTGTTTGCTATTTGCCAAAACTGGTGGGAACCAAGTTGCTGTCGGGGTACTTTTGACTTGACGGACTGAGTATACAACTCTCTTGCTTTCTTTATTATATTTTACAATGGTTTCTGCCAGTTATGAAAGCGGCTTTAGTCTCAATTACGTTGGAAGCAATGGAAAAGGTGATTTCTGTGCGCAATGGCAGCATCACATTCTGGAGAGAACCATGGTTTGCTGGTAAGTTTTTGCTGGAACTTTTTCGAGGGTATAGAATGGTCTATACCTACAATTAACCATTCCTCAGGTCTGATACTATAGAGGACACATCCTTTTTAAACATGGAACGAAGACGTAGATCTGATATAAATGTACGGAAATTATCCCAGTCAGCCATAGTGTATCGATATACTGTACGATGGAGAGGTACGTATTGGGACTTATTACATTTCATTTTTATCTTAACTGATACTAGAGAATGGTTGGAAGATCCAAGTGGAGACAGAACGGAAACTGAACATAGTTCAGGGCAAGTTGTGAGAAAAAGTTCTAAAACGTAGACCCCGGATATTGGAGGAGACATGGAAGTGGGGGTCTAGGTTGGAAGTTGGAGACCCGGATTTAATCGTGTATTTATTTTTTCTTGAAACTTGTCGTGATGGAATTTTGGGATTTGTGGACTAGGTCGACAGACTTGCTTAGAGCAGGACAGAGTTTAAAAGAAACGAAGAATTTTTTGTTTTGTAGCACATGAAAAGGTAAAGCCGTAACCTACTAATATTGCATCGAGATGCCCCACCAGATGTTACTGCATAGTCCAGAATCCATTCACCAACTGGCAATACAGCAGCCCCAGTAGTTTGCACCTGCTGATAGAACAGCTGCCTTAGTTGTTAATCCAATGTTCGGGTCCCTGGCTATCAAGCTGATAACGTCAGCCCAGATAAAACGTTTACCTCCAGCACCTTTAGTAGTGATATGGCTACAAGGATAGACATAGAAACAGAAGATTTCCGACTGTTCGCGCAAAATACTGCCAGCCTAGAATACAGCTTTTTCTTCTCCCTTTATCAGAAAAGACACTCACCTACTGAAATCAAAAAAACTGCCAGGCAACTTTAAAAATTATCCATTAAGATCGGAAAATTACTCCGTCGTGTTCTATCAGATGTGTTTATATATATATATATATATATATATATATATATATATATATATATATATATATATGCACGTTTCATTAAATAGCACAGACAACTCTTGCTTATTTTTCTTGCAATCCTCCTTTTCTCTTTGTCGGACCATTTTCCGAACTTTTTTTTTCGAGTGAAAAAAGAAATTTCCCGTAATTGCGAACGTTTTCGACCTCCATTGGTCATCCTCAGGCGAGTAGTAAAAATAAAAATAAAAAATGAAATTGAAAAATGAAAATAGTGAGATGAAATGAAAAGACGATTAAAAAACGATTAAAAGACGATTAAAATCGCTTAAAATCACTAAAATACTCAAAAGCACTTGAGCGTGCCCTCCGTCTCATTTTGAGTCTGGTTAATCGTTGGTTTATTAATGTGGATTAACAATGCCTCAAAGATTGGGAGGCGCACCTCGCAATATGAGACAGTTAAAATGGCCATGTTTTTTATTAATATGTCTCTAAATTCAGTTTTAGGGGTGTGGTGTGCTATGAGGTGTTGATAGATTGAATATTCGAGGAAGACAGGTGACATGTTAAACGACGGGAGATGCTGGTTCGAGGAGGATTGCAAGAAAAATAAGCGAGTTCTGTGGCATTTAATGAAACGTGCATAAAAGAAAAAATGCTGCCTAAATATACTAATATATATATATATGTATGTATGTGTGTGATATTCAGAGTGTGAGAGACTATATATAATAAATTTCTACAGCCAAACAACGTCGCAGGCCACAAGAGCCATGACAGTCAACCACCAGAAGTCCAAGATTCGAGTTTCTCCCTAATTTAGTTGGATAACCGCGCCCCTTGTCGAGACGAAGTAGGTGCATTTTGCAGTCGGATTTCGGCGCGGTTTGCTTGATCTGCGTTAGTTAATAGAGTTTCTTGTGTGCTCAGTTGCATGCAAGAAACTCGAGTTTCGAATCCTGAGTTCGTATGTGTCTAACTGATGAGCCCAAATGAGGACGAAACTCAAGTCTTCCGGTTCGTTGATTTTAATAGCTCTTGTGGGCTGCGACGTTGTTTGATTGCGGAATTTATTATGTATATGCATATATATATATATATATATATATATATATATATATATATATATATATATGGACAAATAATTAATAAAACATGTTAAAAAACATCTTGAAAAAGAGTTAAAAACATATTTAATTTTAAAAAGGAAGCACAAGATAAGTGGATAGTTCTTAATCCGCGGAGTTTCGAAGAAATACTACTTCTCATCAGAGGGCAGGAATTAGCAAAATGCGGGATCGGATTTTGCTTGTAAAAGTATTTAATGAAACCACAAGTAAGTCACAGATGTTACTTGATTTAAAAAAAAGGGTGAGGTAAGGGGACTAGGAAGTAAAAGAAAAAATGATAAAAAGATTTCACATGAATGGATAGTCCGGTGAAGGGTAAAAAATCCAAGAATGGTAAAATCCAAACACGGTCGAATTAAAAACTTCCAATCCAACAGGTACGTTCCAAAGGAGTCGCATAACTTGAAGATGGTCCAAAATGATCCAAAAGGCAGAATTCCTTGAAAAAAAATCACAAATGGAATGAGTTCAAAATCATTAAAAGAAAAGTTCAAATGTGCACAGAAAAAGCACTAGAGCACTGGAGAGAATATTTAAAACCCGTCTGCCAAGGCCGGAAGAATCAAATAAATTATATGCATAGTTTCTACATTATGCATTATTGCGTAACATTTAAGATGAAAAATTCTAGCACATACAAATATATATATATATATATATATATAAATATATATATATATATATTTGTATGTGCTAGAATTTTTCATCTTAAATGTTACGCAATAATAATTCTATAATAATAATAATTCTAGCACATACAAATATATATATATATATATATATATATATATATATATATATATATATATATATATACATTATGCCAAGATCGCCATGGGCATAGAATATGTGCCTACATTAAGGATGGCTTCCCGTGTGGCAGGGATATCTCTAGAGAAGATCCTAATTTACCCTATATATGCTTCAGGGTTGCACTTGCTAACACCACTGCATTTATATTTGCCCTCTATAGGCCCCACAACAGCGGAGTTACTATCTTTAAGAGCATATCTGAGAAAATAGACCACATACTGTCTTCACATCCCTCGGCAAACATCCACATATGTGGTGACTTCAACGTCCATAACGTGGAATGGCTGACCCATTCAAATAAGACAGACGATGAGGGGAGGTTTTGTCATGATTTTGCCATTGCTTATGATCTCACTCAGATTGTTCGCGAACCCACCCGTGTGCCCGATACACCCGGTCAATATGCAAGCCTCTTAGACCTTTTTCTCTCAACTTCCCCTGAGCTATGTTCATATTCCGTTCATTCTCCTCTAGGATCCTCCGACCACTCCGTCGTATCAGTTAAGATAAAAACGAAATGTAAGAAGCCCCCAGACGTACCCCTCCACCGTACTGTATACCGATACTCTATCGCCGACTGGGATAGCTTCCGTACATTCATATCTGATTTACCTCTGAACTCCATATTTAAAAAGGATGTGTCCTCTATAGTATCAGATCTGACCGAATGGTTAATTGCAGGCATAGACCAATTCATACCATCTAAAAAATTCCAACAAAAACCTAACAGCCAGCCATGGTTCTCCCCAGAATGTGCTGCTGCTATCGCGCACAGAAATCACTTTTTCCATAGCTACCAACGTAATAGATGCACTGAGACTAAAGCTGCTTTTAGGTCTGCCAGCAACCACTGTAAAAGAGTAATAAAAAATGCAAGAGAGCTATATGCCCAGTCTGTTAAATCCAAGGTAGCTGATCAGCGGCTTGGATCCCACCAGTTTTGGCAAATAACAAATAGGATCCTGAACAGAAGTGTGCGCTCTATCCCAACCATTATCAATGGACCAGAGGTCATCTCGTCAGCGTCAGACAAGGCCAAACTATTTGCAAAGAACTTTGCAGCTAATTCTACCCTATGCGACGAAGGCCATCAACTCCCCATATTTCCTCCTATAACACAGAACAAGCTAGGTAACATACAAATATCCGTGCATGAGGTCGCCAAGCTAATAAAGAACCTAGATTCCAGTAAAGCAACTGGCCCTGATGGCATCCCAATTATAGTGTTAAAAAAGTTTCAACCAGAACTTGCTCCCATACTTACGAAACTATTTAAGCGCTGCCTTAAGGAGAAGTGCTTTCCGACTCCCTGGAAGACCTCATCAGTTTGCCCTGTATTTAAGAATTCAGGTGATAAGTCATCTCCCTCTCAATACAGACCAATAAGTCTCCTGTGTGTTATGAGTAAGTTGCTGGAATCCATATTAAATAGAGAAATAGTCAACCACCTCAGCAGGAATAACCTTCTTAGTGACACACAATATGGTTTCCGCTCTGCAAGATCTACCGCAGATGTGTTGACGGTTATATCCCACAGGATTAGTGAATCTCTTGACAAAGGCTTCCTTTCTAGGGCAATTGCTCTCGACATATCAAAGGCCTTCGACAAGGTATGGCATAAGGGTCTACTTCACAAGATTTCCAGCTACGGTATAACTGGAAATGTTTTCTCAATCATTAAATCATTTCTCTCCGATAGGCTCATAAGAGTAGTGGTCGATGGACAAAAATCGGAGGCCTGCAATATAAATGCTGGAGTCCCTCAGGGGTCAATCCTGGGCCCAACTCTCTTCCTGATCTACATCAATGACCTCCCTAAACACATACTTAAATCATTCGTTGACATCTATGCTGATGACACGACCATCTACGGCAACACATCAAAGGCTGTAAATGACAAAGTTCTCTCTGATTCTCTCTCCTCTGATCTCGAGCGCGTGGTTCAGTGGGGGAAGATGTGGCTGGTTACCTTTAATGCATTCAAAACCAAACTGCTATCCTTACATCATCAACGCTCTGATCCCCATCTGGCATCAATTGTGATGGATGGCTCTCGTCTGGGTGAGGCCCCGTGTTTTGACAAGCTTCTGGGTTTGACCTTTACTCCTGATCTGAAATGGAACACGTACATCAAGTCTGTTGCCAAGGTCGCTGGAAAAATGGTGGGATCCTTCTACCGCTCCAGAAGATATCTCACTACGGATGAAATTCTCTATCTATATAGAAGCCAAGTACGTCCAAGGATGGAATACTGTTGCCATATCTGGGCAGGAGCTGCTAAAAACAGCCTATCCTGCCTTGACAGAGTACAAAATAGACTTCGTGGCTTAGTGGGGGATGCCCTTTTCTCTACCCTGCAACCTCTCTCCCACAGAAGAGACGTTGCGAGTCTGTCCTTGTTTTATCGTTATTTCCATGACAGATGCTCGTCTGAACTCCAATCCCTGGTCCCCCCTCGCCAATCTTTCACGAAAAACACCCGTCTAGCTGAATCCACTGTGAAAACTTTCCCCCACTCTATATCTGTGCCTAAATCAAAACGCAGATTCCATGAACAAAGCTTCTTTCTTAGAACTGCACGCCTGTGGAACTCTGTTCCGTCTGCCTGCTTCCCTCCGGACTACAACTTGGATGTCTTCAAGTCCAATGTTTACAAATTCCTAATGAACCGCCCCCTTAAGTAAACATTTCAGCAAATCTCCTCACTAACGTAATGTACTTGCAATAACCCTATATCCCTGAGTGGCTTCCGGGCCTTGATAAGTGGTGATCATTGTGTAAAAAAAAAAAAAAAATATGCATTATTGCGTAACATTTAAGATGAAAAATTCTAGCACATACAAATATATATATATATATATATATATATATATTTGTATGTGCTAGAATTTTTCATCTTAAATGCTATGCAATAATGCATAATGTAGAAACTATGCATATAAAGGACGCAGCGTAATAGTTAAATGAAACGAATCATCTAATGAGAAACCATCAAAAAGATCGTTTTGCAAATTAGTTAATCTTTATTTAGTAAGAAGTTTTCATAGAAAAGGTAGGATTTTAATATCAATGTAAGTGCAACGAATAAGTCAAGTTTATATAGATATAGATAGATAGGATATATATATATATATATATCGGATCGCAGATTCTTCATTGTAGACTTTTACCGGATAAAAATTAATTAATTGTTTTATATATTTTAAATTTTATAGATGGTTTGTGTTACTATAATCAATTCACATCTCGGAGTGCAGTTTCTGTCGTTTAAACGTGACCTCATTAATTGCACTGCGTTTTTTTTTCAGCTGATTTAGGACAGATCTGATGCGTTGAATTCAAAAATCACATTAGTTTTGTTCACTTAGGTCAAGTCTTTGAACTATACCCATATATTCTTTTGCGTTTTTTGTTCCCATGTATGAATGTGTGGAGCATTTTAGAATAATTTAATGTGAATGAAATATCAGTGTTTGATTGGAAATATTTTTATGGCAAAAGGGATTAAGGTTCGATGGGTAATTCCGTCGTAAAGCAATCAGTTTGAAGTCATAAAACTTCGAAATCTTCAAAAATTGGTGCTCAGTGTACACGAAAAAGATCTTAGATTTAGGTTCCTTGGAAGGGATCTAACTTCATAACTTAATTTGAGCCCAAAACAATAAATGTTAAGGGATCATAATAGGGGTAAAAAAATTTTGCGGTCTCTGCCAAATTACTCAGACAATTTCTGGTCTAAACATTTGAAATTTTACATAAAGGATATTCAGAGAAAGGACACGCTTTTTAATCGGTTTGGGTCGAAAATTTGAGCTACCAATATATAATTGCATTTATGTATGTTTACATGTTCAAAGATTTGACCTTTGAAAACTTGAAATTGTAGATGTGATTACTTGGACATGGATGTAACTTTATAATTTGATTTGAGCCAAAAACCATAAATGGTACGGGGTCATAATTGGCGTCAAATTTAAAACAAAATTAACCTCTACGGTTTCTACCAAATTACTCAGCCAATTTTTGGTCTAAACATTTGAAAATTTACATAAAGTGTATTCAGACATAAGACAAGCTTTTTAATCGCTTTTTTGCCGAAAATTTGGCTTCCAAGGATTCAAAGTTCAAAAGATTTTTCCTTTGCGATCTAGCAAAGTATTAAGAATATTTTGGATCTAAACATTTGAAATTTTACAAAAAGGGTACTCAGACATGCAGCAAGCTTTTTAATTCGTTTAGGAGCGAAAGTTTATTTTTACTTTTATCATATTTTGCTTTGGTTTTGACACCCCCAAATTCGAAGCTATCTCTTTACAACCCTTCCTTTTCATAACCTATCATACTTTCATAAATCAGAGTCCATTTTCTGTAGACTGTTCTTGAATCCAGTCAACGGCGGGTACTTTTGCTAGTATATAATACAAGGCTGAATGTCTGTGTGTGTCTGGTCACGAATAGGCCCCTATATGGTTGACTACTATAGAAAACTGACCACATATGATGATAGAAGATGTATCGAAACACAGGAATAGGTATGTTTGATCTGGCATAATGATGATTCATTAAAATTGTGGGCTCTGCGTTGGCGCCTGGTCCACAAAGTATGGAAATAAAAAAATTAAAAATTAAAAAAAAAAGTTTGCAAGTGTTTTTGATATAGATTTACATAATAATACTTTGATAAGTATGTTTTAACTTAAATAGGGATGGCATAATAAAATTGTGGGGTCTGCGTTCGCGCCTGGCCTCCATAGAATGGAAATAGACACAAACTTTAATAAAGGCTTTTCATATCTATTTGTGTAAGTATACTTTGATAATTATGATTCAGTTTGAAGAAATATGGTATAATAAAATTATGGGGTGTTCGTTCGCGCCTGACCTCCATAGAATGAAAATATGTCACAAAGTTTAACACGGTTCTTTTAATATAGATCCACAGAATATCGCGATAAGTGTTTCTGTGTGAACAGATATGGTATAATAAATTATGGGGTTTATCTATTTAATTTTTACTTTCATCATATTTTGCTTTGGTTTTGACACCCCAAAATTCTAAGCTATCTCGTTACAACTCTTCCTTTTCATAACCTATCATACTTTCATAAATCAGAGTCCATTTTCTGTAGGCTGTTTTTGAACCTAGTCAACGACGGGTACTTTTGCTAGTATATATATATATATATATATATATATATATATATATATATATATATATATATATATATATATATATATATATAGTCTTATTTATAGTATTCCGAATTTTACTGGGTATATATGATTGGAAATTCGTTAATCGTTCATATACCAATAAGTTTTAAGTCAAAATGAAATGACTTAAGCTGTAAGCTACAAAATTATCATCTTTCATAATTTAGCATTCATATATTGTTTTAACAAAAATCAAGACATCAAAGAATGGGTTGATAGCAACAAATAGTGTATTTCATCGTTAGTTTCAATTGTTTCAAGACTATTCGGACAAATTCAAACATTATGTCGTTTGAAAATTTTCGTCAGACTTATTGAATAAAAAACACTTTAACAATGAACAATATGGAATCCATTTCCCTTCTAAATAAAAAAAATGAGAAAATATTTTACCTAAATCTCATCCTTCCAAATCCTTGTTTAAAGATATTTTCTCATGTTTTTCCTAATAACGGAAATGGATTCCATGTTTTATTGTTAAAGTGCTTTTATTCAATAAGTCTGAACAAAGGTTGTTCTTGCGAAAATTTTCAAACAACATAATGTTTTAATTTGTCCGGATAGTCTTGAAACAATTGTAACTAACGATGAAATACACTATTTGATGGTACCAATTTAATCCTTGATGCCTTGGTTTTTGTTAAAACCACACACACACACACACACACACACACACACACACACATATATATATATATATATATATATATATATATATATATATATATATATATACGCGAGGTGCCTCCAATAAATTTCCAGACATTTTTCGTATGGGCAACTTAAAAAAAATAGTATATGCATGGTCATCTTTCGAAGTAATCTTTTCCAACTGCAGTGCACTTGTTGTACAACGACTCATAATTGGGTAATTCTAGTAAGATAGATAAAATAGGGGAACTGCAGGGAGAAAAAAAATGGAAGGTGATGTCAGATAAATGTATTTGCAGTAATGGAGATCAGTTTTGAATATCGATGAAGATCTCTCCATTGAATCTCAAAACTGATCCTCGGTAATTGTTAAAGCCAACACACAAACACGTCGATGTTTTTCGTTCTGCTTTTATCAGTCGTCCAACCTGCACACACACACACACACACACACACACATACACACACACGTACACACACACAGACGTACACACACACGTACACACGTACACAAACACACACACACGTTCACATGTACACGTGCGCTACGCGTTTAATGTACGTTGTGTCCCCTCCTACTTCATAACCGCCACTGTCTTTGTTTTTTCTTTGTGTCTCTTAATTCTGCCCAATATTCTTTTACATTTTAATCATATCAATCTTATCCGCTGCAACAGTAGCCAGTTTAAGCAACATTATTTACACACGCATATATATATATATATATATATATATATATATATATATATATATATATATATATATATATATATTTAGGTAAAAATGCAATAATGCACTACTAACGTAGATAATTGAATTAATTTCAAAACATATCGCTAAAACCAAAACAGACATCTAAGTAAATCGCGATATATCCAGAGGTTCGTGCGAGATGGGTCAGCGGTAAGGGGTTTAGGCTCATTACCGTGTGGTCGCGATTTCGAATCTCGCTAGATTCAGCCACACTGATAAGTCGTATACGAGGAAACACGTGTCAGTGGATAATTACATTTTAAAAATAACATATATACGGCTCCCCATGTGGAGGTACCAAATTGGTTAAAAGGGAAAATTATTCCGAACTCGCATTTAGGTAAAAATGCACTTTCGTAAATAATTGAATTTATTCAATATATATCGCTAAAACGAAAACAAACAAACACACGCATATATATATATATATATATATATATATATATATATATATATATATAAAAAGAGAGAGAGAGAGAGAGAGAGATACTTACTTTTCTTTGTGAGTGGAGCTTTCTCCGGGGATGTTTTGATTTCTGTTAAGCGTTAGGACAATACTCTTCCACAAAGTAAGTGATTACTTTCGGATATCAGTATCGAAGCGAAGATAAATAAATTAATGCATTCCTTTCATTTAACTAAAGTGGAAAAGAACCCCATGATTACCACTGAGGTCACGGGTGCGGAGTTCAAATGTCAACAACTATCACGAAAAATATTTATGGTTATATATATATATATATATATATATATATATATATATATATATATATATATATATACCCGAAACAGTGTTTCATGGTAAACAACTGATGATCCCTTGAAAAATAAATTATTGGTATTATAGTAAATTTGAGAGCGAGTTGATGCAGTGATTGCAGGTGATTAAATGACTTACTGACTAGATGGTTTTCTAACGAATGATAAAAAATATTTTTTGTATAGTTTTAAAGGTTAAAAACTTCCAAGACTATATATATATATATGTATATATATATATATATATACATATATATATATATAGTCTTGAAAGTTTTTAACCTTTTAACCTTTTATATATATTGTTTTTAAGTCTCCAAATGTGTTTCGTGGTAAACAACTGATGATCCCTTAAATTACAATTAGCACTATATTGAATTTGAGAAAGCAACTTTATGCAGTGATTGCAGGATATTAAATGACTTACTGACTAAATAGTTTTCTAAGGAATGATAAAAATACTTTTTTTTTATAGTTTTAAAGTTCCAAAACTATATATATATATATATAACTACTTCATTTATTCGCATAAAATTAATATACGAAAGTATAGATTTATGCGTAAACTAAATCACAAAGTATTTACTTCAAAAGTGCTCAATACGTAGGTAGAGCTAGTTAGTAATTTATAAAATCGCCATATATATTTTATAAATTACTATATATATATATATATATATATATATATATATATATATGTATATATATGTATATATGACTGTATTAAATATTCCAAAGTCACACACGTATTCACCTAATTCACATCACGTGTCTCATCGAATGGCATGAATATAATATAGCCTTTTTCGTGAGCTGAAACAATTTTGAATTTTTTTTCTACCCGCTGATGGAGCCCAATGTTGCGCAGATTAAAATGTGATGAACAGTTATATTTTTGTATGACAACACCGGTGGCTGAAACAATTGTACGCAATGCTGCGACCCAAAAAAGTAAATCTTTCAGAAAATGAGTAAATACTAGTGTATCTACCCTTATTAACGTGTTATCTTTAAAGAAAAATGCTTTTAGCTTTAGTATCTATATATATATATATATATATATATATATATATGCTTTTAGCTTTAGTATATATATATATATATATATATATATATATATATATATATATATGCTTTTAGCTTTAGTATATATATATATATATATATATATATATATATATATATATATATATATATGTCAGTGGATAATTATATTTTAAAAATAAAAATTATATATATATATACATATATATATATATATATATATATATATATACATAGTCTGAAATATCGAGGCTATGTCTGTTACTTTTATTTTTATCCGCGTCATTTGGCTTTAATATATATATATATATATATATATATATATATATATATATATATATATATATATATATAG
>NC_136484.1:3167213-3169713 GCF_053919585.1 Euprymna scolopes
AATTTTAATGAACCACCAGATCAAACATACCCATTACTGTGTCTCGACACATCTTCTATCATTATATGTAATCAGTTTTTTATAATAGTCAACCGTATAGAAGCCTATTCGTTACCAGACACACACACACACACACACAGACATTCAGCTTTACATTATATATATATATATATATACTAGCAATCGGTGCCCGGCGTTGCCCAGGTGTTTTGAAGTGTATGCTGAGGAAAAAAAAACGGTCAATTTTTTTAAACTTTGACCCCTATTATGACCTCTTAACATTTATTGTTTAGGGATGAAGTAAAGTTAATAAGTTAGATCCATGTCCAAGGAATCTATATATAAAATATCACGTGTTCAGACCTTAAATTGTAGGAGGAGTTTGGTAGAGTTCTCAAAGGTCTAATTTTTGAATATTGACCAGTTAATCGCCAAATTTCTGTCGAAAACCTATCACATCGATTTTCCCAAATCTCAGTACCCTGTATATCAAATTTCGAATCTGTAGGCTTAAAATTGACAGAGTTTTAGCGTAGAGAAATGCACACAGACACACAGACACTATCACTTATACATATATATAAACATAAACATCATATATATAAGGATAATAGTCCGCCATATATATAACAAAAGACCATTATTTACTGAAGTGAAAGGAAAACCCGGGGGAACTTTACCCAAAAATAAATCTATATTTTTTTGTGTGTATTGATAGTCTGGTACTTATACAGTTTAGTGACGACATTAAAAAATGGAAATATTGAAAAAAAAATTTTATTGTACGTAACTGTTATAGACTGAAGTTCTCCGAAAAAAAATTTCACTTCATTTGATCAAGTAGTTTTTTTTTTTTTTTACAGCGAAAAACAATGATTTATCACGGCTACGTCAACGTGGCCATTTTGGAAATGTTATTGCAGGCCCAGGAATTCCCCAAGGGTAGGTAACTGCCGTACATAGCAGAATACCTCCATTTTAGGCCAATCTAGCCCTTTTTTCCCCCACCAGAATGAGTTTTTTTTTTTTTATTGCGAAGACAGATGCCATTTTGGGGGTGTTTTTTTTTTTCTAATTTGTAACAGAAGTAAATAAACGAAGTTTCGAAGTTATCCATGCGTGTCCAACTGAGCATGTTTCGAAAATAATCTCGTATAAAAATTCTTCAATTCTTTGCATTCTTCAATTTCTTTGCATATTCAATAGTATTCTTTTTAAAAAAAAAAAAACGCAAAAAAATTGCAGATTTAAAAAAAAAAAAAGAAAAAAACGTAAAAAAATTGCAGATGTGTTGTGCGCATCTCAATATGGCGAGAAAAAAAAGGCTAGATTGCGAAATTTGGCCTAAAATGGAGGTATTCTGCTGGGTACATTTCCAAAATGGCCACGTTGACGTCGTCGTGATAAATAATTGTTTTTCGCTGTAAGAACAAACTACTTGATCAAATGAAGTGAAATTTTTGTTCGGAGAACTTCAGTCTATAACAGTTACGTACAATTAAATTTTTTTTCAATATTTCCATTTTTTAATGTCGTCAATAAACTGTATAAGTATCGATAGTCTTATCAACACCCCTTTTTTCTATTTATTTAAAAAGAAAATACAACTTTATACAAATTCCCTATTAGTTTCTTTTTCGGTTCTCTTATACGATGATCATCTTTATTTAACTATTACGTGTAATTATATGCATACAGATAATCTATATGATTTATATTTGCGTAATATTTGCGTAGAAATGAAGAAAATCAAATTTACTGTGTATTTATCGTGTTGCCATAACAACGTGACGTAGCCAAGGACGGTAGTGGACGTGAGTGTGTGTGCGTGTGTGCGCGTGTTTTCGTGCTGTATTGTTTGTAGTAGTAGTAGTACTAATAATCTCTCCAGCGTTTGCTTTCTTGTTGTGTGAATGGCGGACGTTGAGTCGGAGGTTGGATTGTGGAGTTTCGTATTTTTGTAATTTGTAAATGGCAAGTTAGAAAAAAATTAAACCCTTCCAAGATGGACAATAAATAAGACCAAAATATTTTATGGTAAAGTTAAGAGCGTAAGAACTATACTTTTTTAGGAGATGTGATTATTGGATTAGCCAATCAGAAATCGTCTGTGGCACACACATCTCTGTTTTTATAGATATATAGATATATATATATATATATATATATATAATATATATATATATATATATAATATATATATATATATATATATATATATATATATAGTAAGTTGTAAAATATATATGGCGATTACACTACATATATATATAAAGGGTGGTCGCTAGAAAAGCGGGAAATTTGAAGGTCAGCTTAGATCATGAATAAAATGCGTGATTGCTATTTTTTGATTGGTTCTTTTGTTGGTTTTCTACGTTAAGACGCTGCAGTGAAGTTCACGGACGACATTTTGAGTATCTATGAGTATAATATAACATTTGTCTTTGAAAAACTTTGTAAAAATTATTCTTTGTAAAAATAAATCGTTGTTTGACAAATT